>NC_056739.1:1004292624-1004462624 GCF_019279795.1 Protopterus annectens
AATAGACTTCTTGGATGTTAAAGTCCAAAGAACTTCACTGCAAGAAATAGTCACCAGTTTGTACAGGAAACCTAGCCACAGGAACAGCATTTTGCATAGGAATAGTATGCATCCTGGCTCTGCTTGTAAGAATGTGGTCAAAGGGCAGTTCATGAGGATGAGTAGACTCCATAATACAGATGAGGGTTTACAAACAGCGATCACCCGATTAGAAGGTGAATTCAGGGACAGAGGGTATAGTAAAAGAGATATAGATATTAGTATTAAAGAAATGTATGATGGACAAAATTCTAAAGGGAGCCCATTCTTCTCAGGTACCACATATGATGTACAATCTACAGACAAAAATAATACACATAAGGTTGGATTTCCAGTAACTTATTCAAGTGATATAAGAAGGTTCTGTGGGATCTTTGAGAAGAATTGGAACATCTTAAGATCCATTGAAGAATTAGATGGGGTGATAGACAATAAACCAAACTTTTCTTTCAAAAATAAGAAATCACTAAAAAGACAACTTTGTTACAGGATGAGTTTTGATAAAAACAAGGTATTATCACAGAGAGTGGGGGCATTTCCATGCAGGAACTGTTCGGCATGCAATTATATTTTTAGTAAATCCACTTTCATACATCCGATCCTTAATTTCAGCATTAACATAAATTTCTTTGCTGACTGTAGGACCCAACATTTGGTATATATTAGTTTTTGTATATATTGCCATACATTCTATATTGGTAAAACCAATAGTTTTTTTAAGGAACGTATACAAGAACACATTTGAGATATTGCAAACATGAAAGAAACCAGTGCTTTAGCAAAACATGTTCAATCTGAAGGTGTACAGCATGTATTCCATTTTATGGCACTGGAAGTAGTACAACCAAATATTCGGGGAGGGCATATGAGCAATATTGTAGAAGAAGTGGAACAAAAATGGATTTTATTATTGAAGGCAGATAAATCCCTAGGTTTAAATAGTGCAGTGTCACTTAAACCTTTCTTAAAAGCAAGGTCACTAAAGCACTGGTAACATTATTGAGATTTATATATGTTTTTATATTTATACTTTTAAACTACTCAATATTTTATAGAATGAGTTGTATATTTGCACTTCAGATTAATGTATATTTTTGGTTATCAGTATTTTACTATGCTATTATAGATGTTCAATTAATGAGAACCTTTTTCTGATTGGATATGTTATTGTTCAAATTCAGAGATTGTGTATGTGTTAATTAGAGTCTGAGGAAGCGATTGGTTATATATCGCGAAAGCGCTTACTTTTGTTCATTAAATCATTTTGTTTTTCTCTATCAGCCATGATCAGTTCACTTTTATTTGTTTTATATTTATTGCCTTACATGCCCTTGCAGAGCAGGCTACTTAGGCTGATGTGCATATAATTGGCTGGGTCGGTGGATTGCTCCACCTTCATGTATAGGAATGACAGTGGCTGTCCTCTGTGTAGATGGAATGAGATTGGTGCTCACGCTTTGGTTGACTACAATGTGCAATGGATCTGAGAGCTCATGCCTGAGTTCATCTAGGATACAGCCAGGGTTGGTATCATGCCTATTGAGACTTCTGTGTGTTGCCCTTAAGAGGGCATTATGGGCCTGCTTCCTGATGATAAGGAGACGGAGGCAGATGCTGTGCATGCACATGTGCATGCACATGTGTACCAATGGGGGGACGGGGTGATTTTTACACTTCACCTGTCTGCAGCAGGTTGCCTATATCTATGCCGTATGTGTATGTGGTGTTATTGACCACTACAGAGCAGATTTGTATATTGCCTCTGGTATTGCAGACATATGTGTGGAAGGCCTAGTGATTGGCCTTGGTGGATGTGTCCCATTTGCACTCAAAGATAGCTTTAGGGTAGTTCACCTGTGACCTTATTTGCTTGTGCAGACCAAGGTGACATTGCTTCCAATAAGGCACCTGTTCCTTCTTGGCCCTGTCCAGCAATTAATTCCACCTATTATGGTATTTATGTATTGCTGCTGTCCACCAGTGACATTTACCCTATCTTGAGAGAGATGATGTTGACCTGTCAGGTATTGCTGAGTCCATACAGCTATGTAGGTGCTCACATAGTATTGTGGTGTGGTCAGATCTACCAAGGAGGATGGAACTGTGGAAGTGCTACAGTGGCTACTCATGTTGGTTAGGACCAGGTATAGGATATTTCCAACTGCTGTAGGAGTGCTGACCAGCTGATCCACTGGATTGCCATTGAGAAAGCTGAGGAATCCCTGTGGATTATTGTTCAGGTGGCATAGGTCATGCACACCATGGCTGGGTAGTTGAAGTCACCCAGGAGCAGGGCAGACAATTGAATCCTGACAGATTCCAGCAGGTCCCAATAGGTGTGGTGGGTGTCCATAGTCATTGTTGGAGGCCTGTAGCTAGCTATGATTTGAGTAAGTGCTTTGTCAACTGTTAACTGCACTCGGGATGTCTGCTGTGCATCATACTGTTTGGTCAGCCTGGGGGTGTGTATGTGTATGATAATGTTTAACACTCCACCTCCTGTGGCTTTGCAGCCATCCATTTGGGGTCTAACCGTGTGATTGAATGAATAACCTGGCAAGGTTAGTGTGCTCTCCACAGCTGCAAAGCAGGTGTCAGTAACTGCACAAATGTCGGCATCCTACAGGAGAAGGTACACTTGCATTGACATGCTTTTCATGCTAAGACACCTAGCTCTTGTTAGAGCAAGACATCTGCACAACGGCACACATCACTGGTGGGCAAAGGCCGGAAAATAGTGTCACTTTATGTATCTAGCTGAAACACAGTTGCAGCAAAGACGGTGTCACTTTCACAGGTCTACTCCAGAGGATATGACATCTGACAATCAAATGTATGCTGTTATGTTATGACTTCAGTCTTTAATGGGTTGCCAGTGATGTGCCAGACAATGCACAACTGTATGAGGCATTGACAACAAATATGAGGCAGACGTGGTCAGTCTGCAAAACTCTGGACAGTTGTCAGGTATGGGCTCAGTATATAATATACAGATCAACACACACATCTGTGCCTTCTGTGTACTATGCACATACCCTATATAAGTCTCTTACATTTGGAAGACAAGCATATGTATCATAGTAGCATTCACAGGTGATGTATGACTATTTACAACATCACAGGCAGCTGGCCTAGTAGTGTCACACTCAGTACTGGACAACAGACACTCCAGTAGTAGTCATACATGAGCTGCCCTTTGCTGGGGTGACTCAGGTGCCAGAGATATGATCCATGTCACTGCCGACAGGGCAAGCAGGAATGGCCATAGGTGTTGGACAGCAGCATTTGAGTCCAGCAGGTCTTGTTGTGACCTAGTGTTTAACTTCCTATCTCACATTATTGCATCCCCCCTTTTGCATACCATTACAAGCTTACATGATTGACATACCTGTTATAGTGCTGAAGAGTTTCCTCAGAATAATGTAAATGGTTAGGTTTGTGTAGACGCAGCATGTTTTTGTGTAGATGGGTTCAGACCTGTGTTACATAGGCAATAGCTTACCTTTTGTAGGTAATGCTCATGAGCAGGTGATGGCCTGTGCACCAGTTGGTGTCTCCCACTTGCTAGTTGCATCCAGAGCAACTGTGTTCACATTCCATTAGCCAATGCCATAGCAACACAGTGCTATAATTAAGTCCTTCATGTGGGCCTTGCCTCTTTTCCTTGCTTGTGTGGAAAACATTATGTAGGTGTGGGGGCTACAGCTTCACAGATGGTAGGTGGAAATGCTTAAAAAAGTGAACGCTGTTAAATTGAACCATTTTGTTGGAAATAGCAAAATCCTGAATGCATGGAACAGTGATTTTTTTCCCAGGGAAAAAAAAAATCACTGGGCCGTTTTCGGGACTTTGCCATTTCTCCATTATGGTGTGATCTCAGAGTTGATTTATTTAAATAGGAGGTATGGGGGGTGCAGCCCCCCACAATGGGATTGTGGGGGGAGAAGCCCCCCACTTTGTTTTTTAATGGAGCAGCGATAATTTTGCCTGGGAAAAAAAATTGCTGTTCTGTGTGTTTGGCATTTTGCTGTTTTGACATTTTCGGGTTGATTATACAGTGTTCACTGTTATAATATAGACCCCCCACCAATAACATGGGAGACAAAGCTCCAGAATTGGGTACAGATTGTATGTACGTATTGCTGTTATACACATAGAGGATTGCTAGATCAACAGGATTTGTCTCCGACATACCTCTCAACTGTCCAGATGTCCACAGACTGCCCAGAGGTTTGCTTGTTATGTTTGGTCTGTTCCTCAGACAATTTCTGTTTTTGAGAAATCTGTAGGATAATGTCTGGATTGTAGGCAGTAAATGTTGACATGCATTAGTGTTTCAGACATCATATCCTTCAGGGATGTTATGTTACAACACACCCTGTAACACCAGCAACTGTTTCAGTTTGTAACACCATCATGTGAGATATGTCCCTCTTTTCGGCCCCCTGTCACCCATGTATGTCATGCTTTGTCCAGATATCTTGCAGTAATAGATTCAGAGGTATGGTAAATCATTAATTAGTGACAGCACTCCTGATATCATCCCAGTGACTTAGCTGACTCCTGGAAGTGGTATATAGCATTGGTCATAAATATGGTCCCACATCCTGGACATTCTCTGAAAATCTGTACAGTTTAGAGTTATGTATGTCTGCCCATTCACAATAGACTGCTAAGATTGTGTAGCAGTGTTGTATGTAAATGTCTATTGGGCTGAGTAGGCAGAATAGCAGATGTGAGTGTCATAGATCCTTTTATATCTGACTGTGCATGCTGCTGCAGTTGCTGGTGGTCTATCAAGTGTATATGTTTGTAGAGGCAGACTGAGAAATGTCCTGTAACACCTTAGGATTCCCTGTAGACTGTGAGTTGGGCCAGTATATGTCAATGTAGTGTGTGTCTGGCAATCAGGATATGTTTGTTCAAACACTCGTTCTACTCTAGAGTTCATTTAGGGTACCATTATGTTGCTGTGACTGTGGTGCAAATGGTTGTGGGTGGACAATTTCTCACCAACGTCTGCTTTTCCCTACTGTTCCATCCCTGTAGTGCATGATATATTTGGAGATACATGGGTAATTCCCCAGAGCTGATTTGTGGTAGTGTCATGTTGGTCTTACTGTGGTTCAGAAGGTGCTGGGTGAAATGGTTGGCAGCTCTCAGTGTTTTTTATCTTCTGTTACATGACTGCAGTTATACCTGTCCACTGTCCAGATGTCTAGACACTGTTGAGATGTGTGGCTCATTTATTTGGTCTGTTCCCCATAACAGTTGTGGATTTCTGACAAACCACTGGGATGATGTGACCACTGACATCAGTAAATGATGATAATCATTTGTGTTTCAGACCTGGAATCTATCAGGAAATATATGTTAAATCAAACCATGCTACTCTTGCAACCTTCTACACAGCCATATTTCAAAGATGTCACTATTGTTTGCCCTTTATCCTCCCACTTTGTCAGGCTTTTTGCAGATGTCTTGCAGTGTGTGTATATATATATATATATATATGGGTCTATCTGAGTTCATCGACATGTTACAATGTCGAAAACGAATTCACCGACACGAGAATGTCGAAAGTCACGTCACCGACGCCAGAAGATCGACGAGGCAGAAGACCGACGGAAGAAGACACCGACGCTGAGAAGCTGTGATGGGGAAAGGATATGTAAGTCTGCGGTAGTGACGGACGATAGGGTGCGAGTAAGGTAAGTGTGCGATGCTGGTGTTTAGTAGGGGTAGGGGTGGGATAAGTGAGTTAGGGTTAGGCGGTTAGGTGAGTGTCGAGTAAGGTAAGTGTGCGATGTTGGTGTTTTGTAGGGTAGGGGTGGGATAAGTGAGTTAGGGTTAGGCGGGTTAGGTGAGTGTGCGAGTAAGGTAAGTGTCATGTTGGTGTTTTGTAGGGTAGGGGTGGGATAAGTGAGTTAGGGTTAGGGGCGGGTTAGGTGAGTGTGCGATAGTGACGGACCTTAGGGTAAGGGTTTGGGTCAGGGTTGTGGATAGTTGTGTATGTATGGGTTAGTGTTTGTTTGTAAGGATTTTGGTGTGCTTGTGTTGTGTGTGTGAGTGTTGGATAGGGGATGTGTTTTGTTTGTTGGTATGTTGTGTCGGGTGTATGCGATGTCGTGTTTGTGAACTGTCGATCTTCTGGCGTCGGTTATATGAGTTTCGCTGTTTTGGTGTCGGTTATTTCGTTTTCGGTATTTTGAAATGTCGATGAACTCAGATAGATCCATATATATATATATATATATATATATATATATATATATATATATATAGATCACCTACTATACACCGAACGTTCAATAGACCGACAAAACAGAACCCACGCCCACTCCACCGACATTCCTAATCACCGACAGTGCAAAACACCGAACGACAAATCACCGACGTGACATTCCCCGACAAATGTGTCAACAGATGCATATGTGCATTTTCAAGTCCCTTTTTAACATCAAACAATATATGAAGTATAGTCCAAACAAAAACAGCCAGCTTTCCATCCTACATATTCAATATAACGCATAGTCCAAACAAAAAGTGCAACAGCCAGCTTTTCATCCTACATCTTTAATAAACAAGCTATACTCTGCACAAACTCTAGTGGAGAGTACTCAGCTCTATTGTATATTACTTGCTGAAACTGATTATGCCTCTGTACAACCCTCTGCTTTTTAGGAGATGGAGGAACACCAGTTGATATTCTCACCCTTAATTCATCGATACAATCCTGCTCCCTAGTCAAAGCATGTATTATGACGTCCAGGTTAGTAGCTCTACTACCTAGCAAACACTTTAATCTGTGGTGCCACGCTTCCACCGAGTTTTGTGTTCATGGCAAAAACAAATCATTTAGTTCAGCTATGTTCCAAAACTTTACAGGAAAAAGTGGAGGAAATCTCACAGACATGTTATTTCTAGTATGAAATTTCCTCAGTTTCCCATACACATAGTACTCAGAGAAGTATTTCACAAGCTCATGTCCTTCATTAGGGATAGTAGTTTTCACTAATTCAAATGTGTCAATCACTTCCTCCTGTTGTAGAAATGCTAGTGCAACTAGTGATTTAATTGACAATTGAAATGTCATATTACTGTTATATGTAGAGGCAAGGCCCAAAGCTTGTACTTTTCTCCAAATATTCTATCCAAAGTGAAATAAACACCCTTTGGACTGCACATCGGAGAAATTTAAGCTCACTCTCCTTAAGGCTGCTATCTCAAAATCAGATAGGATGTATTTAACTTGACATTCAAAGCTATTTTCCGACAATAGCCCAAACAGAGCGTGCCAAAGGTAATTATAACATTTTAATGATTTCTTGCTCATGAGAGCATAGAATTGGGGTACAACTTTACTATAACATCCAGTCTTTAAAAGACCATGTATGCTATAAAGCTGCCTGCATGTCACACCTTCATGAAAGAAAGTGCCGTCCATCATCCAAATGGTGGCTCAGCTGAGATCATACAGGTTACTAACAGTGCTAAATGCAAACACTATAGAATCAGTTGTGTTATCAGCCATGCGCTTACTAATGAAGCACCCTTCTTTTAGATTGTACACATTACTATCAATGTTCATTAATGTGATTTCACGTCTACCTGGTGTTAAAGTACATTTTCTGCGAACCCTACATATACTCTGTAAAAGGGCCTTCCTTTTTCGTATATTATGGATGGCAGACATGGATGTGGATGCTAATGCATCTTCCACAATAGAGCACGGAATATCTCTGCTGTATTGGGCACGTACCTTTACCTCATTTGTGAGTGTATATCATTCATTCTCACTTGGATCAGCACTGTGGTCATGTGGAACTGTTTTCAGTAATTCTTCCCCATCTGTGCTTTTCAAGGTTACTGCTCTACCCCTGCAATTTGTACATGGCTTTTTCTTACATCCCCAATAATGCCTGTTCCATCTTGTACACTCTAGATAGTATAGGTACCCTTCAATTTGTAACATTTCCTTCCCTCGTTGTGAGTTCACAACAGGGTAACAATGCCGGACTTCTCCTGGTCCTTCTAGCGCTGATTCTGCCATTATTAAGTGATATGTTTGCATGTGGGAGAGATACAGCGACACTTTTAAAGTTGGCTCTCGTTATTGCTGGCCAGTCAGCTGTTGGTAATGTGTGGTGTCATCTTAATGCACTGTCAGTGTACCGGTCATGTATTCCTGCTTGTCAGTGTATTGAAAGTTCGGTGATCCAGATATATATATATATATATATATATATATATATATATATATATATAGGTATGTATATGAGTACTACGGATATATATTTTTCTCTTATGTTAAATGATTGTATGGTATGATATGTTTGGTGTACAGGTACGTTGCTTTAATTGTTGTACACAGGGTCCTGGGCCCAAGACTTGCTAGTGATGACTATTTTCATTCATGTTAAATGACCATAATGCATGATATGTTTGTAAAAGTATTGCAAGTCCTTACAGCTCAAATGATGCAGTGGTATTTTGCTATGATTGTAGTGTATTGCACCCTGTGTTGGAGACTTGGCAGGTCTGGTTATTTTGTTGTTGGGCAGAACAAGGGCTGATGGAGACAGAGTGATTAAAGCACTTTTAAGCAGTTATAAGTGGATTTGTGCAGTTTTG
Organism: Protopterus annectens; assembly: GCF_019279795.1. NCBI lineage: Eukaryota > Metazoa > Chordata > Ceratodontiformes > Protopteridae > Protopterus > Protopterus annectens. Next base: position 1,004,301,298 of record NC_056739.1, read on the forward strand.
CGTGAAGCTAAGCAATGTTAACAGACAGTTAAGTCCTCTTATCTTCACATAGCAGCGCTTACAACCGCTTACACCCCTACTAATTTTAATTAAAGAAAAGAAAAAAGGGTGATAGGAAAGTGGTGAAATGGGGGCAAGCAGGGTGTAAAACATTAGGAAAAGCAGCTAGGGATGTGCAGGATGGCTGTAGGAAAGGACCACAGCTCTTCATTTCTTCTGCAGCAACAGCTGTGAATAATGTGTAGAATATGGGATTTACAACCTCACACCCCAAAGGGAGGATTGTTGGCAACAGACATGTGTAGAATAATTTGTGGGTAGATTGATTAATTTCACTGTACATGTGGGCAAAATGTAGAGCTATGTATGGGGCAATGATTTTTTTTGTAAGACAGATACCCCCCTTTTTATGTGAAAGTGGGATGTTGGGGAAGGGCTGTATGTATGTCTGGGGAGGTAGGTTGGGTAGGATAGGTAGCATTTAAAGGTATGTTAATATGCAACCCAATTAAATATATGAACACTAATAGAACACATGTCCCAACAATAGGTTTTGAGAACAACATACCTATAGTATACGAATAACAATTATTGATGCAGATGACGAGTGGGGGGAGAATAAAAAGTCTATTAACAACTGCATCAGCTTCTATTTTTCACAACAGTACTGCTCAATACTCTACAGGTCTACCCTCAGTTTACATCTACCTATGGCTCTTAGCTTCTGTGACACATACATATATACATACCTGTTAGACTGTCAACTTGTAATGGTATGGTGGTGACTGGGTGAACTTCGGCTACTTTACTGGAGGGGGCTTGGACATGTCAGGGTTACATACATGACAAAGAAGGGGTACCCTGCAATGATCTTGTGTGAGTCTGCTATTAGCATAATTCACCTGGATTCTTATCTGTGTCCAAGTTGATTGGCAGCAGTGACCACTAGTCATGACAGCATGACACTTGAGAGACATGTTTTGGGAAGAGGGCATGGTGTATGTACCTATCCTGCTGTAATTTGCAGGCATGGGGTTGGACAGTGGGACAGTTGTACATGGTATATTATTATACACTTCGAACAGCTGCTACAAACATTTCATTACCTGTAAAACCTGTGGAGAAAATATCTGTTACCACTATCTGACTGTTTCTACAGATATTCAAGATTTCTTGAGTGTATATATGCACATGTCTCAGAACCACTCCCTGGATTAGAACTGTGTCTGGGTGTACTAAAATGATCTACAAGGCAGTTTTTCATCACACTGAGCTACTGGAGAACTGTTGTCTCTTGTTTGACTGTTTTCTGCTTAATAGTCTTTGGGTTATAGTTAGTGTACTGTGTAGTAATCCTTTGAAATTACACAATCTGGAAAGCAAAGGTTAACACAAGGCACTGCAGCAGGGGACACACTAGAATACATTTGACATTAGTATTCAGGGTTCAGATCTTAGTGCATAACATATGTCATATTTCATGCATATCCTGATTTACAGCTCCACAAAATACAGTTTTCATACTAGCTGATTCTCAGAACAGCTTCTGTTAATTAATACCGTCAAAGTCATATTTTCTGTGCAGAACCTGAACACATTCTATTTCTGCAACATACCAGAATAAACACAACACTTGCTGGTTTAGGTTATTATTGTACTTATATGACACAGTGCTGTACTACTGCATATTCTGTAGATTACTATTAGTCTGTCAAATGTTTCTTTAATCATTAGAACACAGTAAACAATTAAATCATTCTTATTTATTTCACTATATACTCAAGGTAGATCTGTACTCAGCAGCCTGTTGGCACAGCCTTGTCAGTCTGTCCGTATGGGCTTCAGCATTGCTATCCCTCCCTGCTGCAGCTGTAGGGGGAGAACACAAACATTATGCATACTTGTATATCACATACTCAGGCTAGAATCTGGCACAGCTATATCTGGGATACTTACAAACTGCTGGAGCATGGTTGTCCTGAGCATTTTGGATCCATTGGGCCAAGAGCGCCCCCTTCCTCTGCTTTAGGTCAACATAGTGATGCTGTACCCGCTCAGTAGTTAGGGGGATGCCAGTGGCACTGGTGAAATTGCATGCCAGATGGTCCCAGGCCTCTGTTTTTTACTGTGACCCCTGGTACTGGTCCTACAGCAGTCTGTCATCATGGTTTGCTACAAGGATCTCAGCCATGACTCTGGACTCCAAAATGCCCAAAAGTGCGAGGCCTCACCAACACCAGATATAGATCCTGGCTGTATTCCAACCTGCGCCATTTAAATAAGGCTATATTCCCACCCTTTGCCATCATTGAACCATTTTGAAAATGCTAAGCTCAACTAAGTAGTGCACAAATCTGCTAAGCTGAGTTGAACAGTGCTTAAAGGGGTAATTGCTGAGCACTGCTTAACAGTGCACAAATCTGGTTAGCTGAGCTGATTGCTGCTTAGCATTTACATCTATGCAATGCTTAAACCAGCTAGGCATAGATGAGCACTACTAACCATTGCTCATTTTTCATTTTTAGGGAATATCAGAATAATGACTTAATTAATCATTACTGACATATTAGCAAGTGTATATAATTACTTTACATGATGCCCCTCTATGTGCTTTAATTACATTACCATGGGGTGTGACTATACTGTGGGACACTTGTGCATACATGCGTGATTTCACATGTTATATGCACTCACACTTCCATTGTAGACCAGCTACACTACCCTGGTTGACAAATATAAATTACTACATAATTTAAAATAAAAATAATAATTTTAACACTGTTTTCCCATGTAAAAATAAAGTGCATGTTTTGGAACTCAAACCATGAGTGCCTGCATGCAAATCTGGGACTCTAACTACTATGCTACCTCAGTGTTTGGACTTTAGCTGTATATTTTTATCTCCTATGGGATGTTTAAGCAATGCTGAGCAGAGGACCATAACACACACACCCACTCAGCTACACTTAAACATACATGAGAGTGGAAAAAAATAATCAACCCACTTTATTTACATGCATCTCTACTCCTTGTCAGTCACAGTAAGGGAAATTGTAAGGGGATACATAGAGACAGATTTTAATTATTGCTGTTACAAACTTGGAAAGTGTGACTGAGGTTTTCGAGCAAATCATTGGCAAATCACTTGGGGTTTAGGTCAGAATATAATGACAGACATTTGGGTTTCAGTCTTCATACCCTTCAGGAAATCTGTTCTAATGCAAACCTTTTATTCTATCAACTTTCTGAGTTTGTAAGTGCAATATTTAAAAAAAGTCCCAATTTTGGGGCCTTTGTCCCCCCACTATTTATGGCTTTGTACAGCTTTCTTGCTCTAGGAGGTTGAGAGGTATGTGAGGCAGGCATCTGGGCATTCTGTGGAAACCTGTGTAGTCGAGGGATATGACCATTTGGCACTTTGACAATGGCAGACAGTAAGGTTTCAGACTTCATACCCTTCAGGAAATCCATGCTAATGCAAACTTTTATTCTATCAACTTTCCAAGTTTGTAAGTGCAATATTTAAAAAGTGTCCCTATTTTTGGGCCTTTGTCCCCTCATTATTTATGGCTTTGTACAGCTTTCTTGCTCTAAGAGGTTGAGAGGTATGTGAGGCAGGCATATGGGCATTCTGCAGAAACCTGTACAGTTGAGGGGTATGGCCGTACGGCACTTTGACAATGCAGGGTGTGTGTGACAGTACCTGTCTCACACACCCTGCATGGTTTCCTACTGGGATGGGTGTTTTCTGTGTCTGTGGACACTGAAAGCACTTGCAAAATGCCAAAGCATGGGGTGTGTGACAGAACCTGTCACACACCCCCTGTATTGATTTCTTGCTCCCCCTATCTATTTCACTATCCGTGGACACTGAAATGCTTTTAAAAATTTCCGTATGGCACTTTCTGAGTGCAGGGGGTGTGTTAGATGTAAGTGCACTACTTAAGCACGCCCCCTGCACTCAGTAGTGTTCATGTCCATTTAGCCTTAGCAGCAGTGCATCTTCATGAATATACAAGGTGCACTGCTGTTAAAGCTAAGGGTAAATGGACATGGTTCACTCCATGCAGGAATAGCACTATTCCTGCACAGAGTTTATTGAATCCCAGAGATAGAGTATATGAAAGTAGACAAGAGAAACCCCAATTGGAAGACAGCTCTTCTTCATGTGAAAATGTCAATTTTTTCTGCCTGAATCTGTAAGTTCAATAATTGATTATTTAATCATGTCAGCATACTCAGTTAATCTTATTAGAAGTTATCTTTATATTCTTGGAAGATAGTAAGACACAGCACTGAATTAAAACTTGTTTAGAAAATTCATAACATAGCCCTATGAAGACATTCCCCCGGATTCACGAAACCTCCGTGGAAGACTTAATATGTCTTACTCGGAGGCTGCAGTTGAACGGTATGACGTCAGCGTGCCATGAATATTCATGAGGGCACGCTGACTCATCCGTAACTCTTACTCGGACTAAGTAGGCAAGCAGGGAGCGTGTCCGACTGCCGTGCAGTCTAAAAGTCCATGCCCCTGCAAGGTTTTAAAAAGCATAATGTCAACAGACAAGACCGAGTTCGCTCAAATGTACTTGCACCCAACACCACACTCACTGACACTGTAAACCCCCATCACAGTTATAAAACGTAAAATATTAATTTTATTTTTTTTAAATCCACGATATAGCTGCCCGTATTTGCGCTTGTTTGCGCGGGTGTGCCCATTGCTTAACCACAGTTAGCAATTGTGACATTGAAGAGCATATAAGAACTACTTATGCAAATTAATCCAAATAGCAATAGCGTAATGGTAGAGCGTATGCACAAAGAGAAGGCATTCATGGTTTGAGCCCCACCACTCCCCTTCTTATTTATGTTTTAAATCAGTATTTGAAATAATACCAGACATATATGATTAAAATTTTATTAAAAGCAGTGACATGCCCAATATATCAGTGAACAAAATATATATTGTTAAAGGACCCAGATATATAATAGCCTGCTGTTAAGCAACGTTTTACACAGCTAAACACAGGTGCCCATAGTTTAATAGCACTTTACCCATCTAAACAGAGGTGCCCATAGTTTAATATCGCTTCATCCAGCTAAACAGAGTTGCCCATAGTGTAATAGCACTACACCCAGCTAAACAGAGTTGCCCATAGTGTAATAGCGCTTTGCCCAGTGCACTAGAGTTGCCCAAAGTTTAAAAGCGCTTTACCCAGCGCAATGTGTTTGCGTGGACGTGCGCACCACGCCAACCAGGGCACCGTAGGGCACCGGGGAGCAATGTAGAGCTAAGTTGCTTAAACGCAGCCACACCCCCTAGCCTGTCTAGACAGAATTAAAATAAAAGAATGACAAGGTTCGAACCCAGGACCCTTTGCATCATAATCAAAGTACAGAACCACTAAGCCATGACAACATAAGGGAAGCAGCCACTATTAACATTCATAAACTTACGAATGGAAGTTCAGCCATTACTAAGCAGGTCTGCAGTCAGCTGAGAATTTTACAAAATGGCCGATCACAAAAAAAATGTGGGAAATGCAGCATATTTAAGCCCCATAGGCGGGAATACTCTCCATAACTGATTGTAGCTCACATTTGCAGTCAGAATGGCAGGTGCAGGAGAGGGTTTACGCTTCCGAGCACAACGTTGGGGCATCGAGGAGTCCAAATACATGATTTGGCTCCTTGTCCACCATCATGAGACAAGACTCCTGCAGGGCCAGTTCCAAGGGACGGAGTACAAGGCAGAGGCTTGGAACCAGTTAGCTGGTGACCTCACCAGTGCCACAGGCATTCCTCGGACTGGTGAGCAGGTCCATCACCACCATGCAGACCTGAAGAGATGAAAGCAGGACTGCCTGAACCAGTGGATACAGGAGGCCCGTGGGATGCAGAATGCCCCACAACTGAGTATATAGCCATGGAATGCAGTATGGAAGAATTGATAATGGAGTATGTATAACGGGTAGGTATGTCTCAATATCCCTTCATTTACTTTACAGCTGCAGGTGACCGTGCTGCGAATCAGCAAGCCTATGCTGATAGGCTGCTAAGACTGCGCCACCAGGCAGGTTAGTGATTATTCTGCATGTATTGTTATATAAAATATGAGAGAGAGCATGAAAGAAAGTGTTGTAGTCCAATAATAGAGCCATAAAATTGCCTGAATAAGTCCTCTGCATGTACTGTCAGATAAAAGCATCAGAGAGGCAGAAAAAGAGTGTAGAAACCCATTAAGAAATGTAACATATGTCTGGAATAATATATCTGCAGGCACTGTCATATTAAAATAAGTGAGTGAGCCTGAAAAAAGATTGTTCTAACCTATTCATAAAGGTATAATATGTCTTGAACATGTCTGCCATAAACACCGTTAAAACAAATAAAGGAGTGAGCCTGTGGAAAAGTGTGCAATGTCATTAATAAAGGTCTAAAACCCAGAGTGTGTCTGTGTCACAGAGTCTGAAATGTTGTTGTACCTTTGCATTATACAAACAGTACTGTTTGAAAATGTGCTGGCAACCCAGAGTTATGCAGTCCCATATAAAGTGGGTGATGGAAGTGCTAGTAGCTGTGAAACATATATACAGTCCACAATAGTCAGTTACTGGCTGGCATGAATAAGTAAACCTGGCACACGTGTAGCCTGTAGTTATTCATCAGAAATGTGAGTGTGTGTCAAGAAATGCAGGGTTCTGTACAAATCGAAGTGAAAATGTCATGTGAAAATATCCCAGATATGTAGATAAAGAAATATAAATGCAAACAAGAAATATGTAGCAGTAACATCTGCATCTTGGACAGTTAGTATGTCAGATATAAGTCAGGCATATATTGAACTAGCCAAACCCATGAAACAACCTAATGTATGGTGGCAAGTTTAATAATACAGGTAGGGGATATACACTTGCAGTCACTGGGAATGTAGTGTAGACTAAAAGGTCATTATAAGATGTTAACCGAGGTTTTTTCTACACCCTACCGTATGTGCATAAACCATGCAATTCCACACCTCAACTGGTATGTGTAACCTTAAATATTTGTTGGGACATATGTCCTATTGTTTTATAAATATTTGCATTGATGTTGATGCATGTGCCCTGTTCAAACACAACATTCATGGTGGCCTATTGCTACCAAACATCCCTGCATGCTGTTGGAATATCCACTGTCGTTCAATATATGCATGTGTTATGCTTGCTGTTCAACTGTTGGAACCTTGGTGTGTTGGGTTAATGGGAATATTACTGCATGCTGTTACAACTAATCTGGAATGTTGTTGTTTATGTTGTAATTAAACACACCTAATCACAGAACGTATGGGAAGGCCGGTCCCAGCGGACCCACCTGTCCCTCCTCAGTTGGCGAGTGCACCTGGCACCAGCAGCTCCGGTGCCCAGCCCGGGCTCCCCGCCTCCGTTGGTCCTGTGCCACCTTTGGGTGGAAGCACTGCAGGGGATGGGGCTCATCCCCCCCATGCAAGCGTGGGTGGAGAAGGGCCAACTGTCACCCTTCGAAGGGTCCGGGCTGTGGTGCGTAGGGAGATCCAGCGTTCAGTCGCTGATCCCCTACGCCAGTTTGAGGCGAGAGTGTTGCATCTCTCGGGTGAGCCTGCCCATCCTATTCAGTCCCCAGCACAGCCGCCCTCAGGGCTGTGAAGGTGCAGTGGTGACTGCCCATGGGTGAGGATCTCAGTTCCACTGTTACCATCTGTGGGCTCATGGGCTTGTGGTTTCCAAACAACCTTCCCTGTCAATTGTGTTCACCCACGCCATGTGTCAAACTCTGCCCCTGTATACGTCTTGTTTGTCTTGTCTGTTTACCTCCCCAACCTACCTCCCCAAATATACCTACATCATCTACCTCATATTCCACTCTCACCTGAAAAAAAAAAAAAAAAAAGGGCAATCTTTTCCCACAAAAAAATTATGTCCCATACATAGCTGCCCAATTCACACACATGTCCGCTGGACATGTAAACTGATAATTCTAATTGGCAGTACAACGTATTTTGTTGCCCTCACCCCTCTCTCAGGGGTGGAAGGTTTCAAATTTTATACATATGCACAGCTGTTGCTGGTAAAGAAATGGGCAGCTATGGACCTTCCCTACACCCATCCTGCACATTCCGAGCTGGTTTCCCTATTGTCTTTCCCTTTTTGTGCCCCCTTTTCAACCACTTTCCTATATCCCCATTTTCTTTTCTTTAAAAGAAATTAGCATGGGGGTTAGCGGGATTAAGCACTTTTAAGCAGTAGTTAGCGGGGGTGCGCGGGTGTGAGCTTGTGTGCGCTTAGCTAAGCATTGCTAAGCGTCAAGCAAACCCGCTTACAACTGCTTAAAAGTGCCTTAGTCACTCTGTATGACAAGGCCCTTGTACTGCTCAGCAGCAAAATAAAATACCCTTATCAGTCTCGAACCCGGGACCTTGGACTCACCACTTTCGATGAAGTACCACTACACCACAGCAGATATACAATAACGTAGTGCTGAAAGCAATATATCATGCATTACAATGAGTGAATGTAAAGGAAAAATAGGAATGGCATAACACAAATCTTGTTCTGTGGGCCTTAACCAGCAGGTGTTGTTGAATTGCATGACATGACTGTGAAAAGAGAATCAGCCATGCTAGTAGGGAATAAGGTTACAGTAGCAGCTTACAAACCCCACACAGTATCAGAGCAGGATAAACACTGGCATATTTGCATAGGTCACAGGCCAGACCTCCCAACAGTGACTGCTCTACAGTGATGACCCTGATTTGTAAACAAATGTTAGCTGTGTCCCTCTGACTCCCTGTGAAATGTACTAACAGTAGGCAGAAAGGTGTTGAATCTCACTTAATGACAAATGTCAATAAGTGAGAGTAGACATCACTTGCACATCAGAAAAGGTGTAGTAATAGATATGCTCTGAATCCCCCAAAGTCTGAACTCCAAAATGTCTGAACTATATGACAGGTGTATCCCAGTTATATGTACCTTTCCCTGAGGCTGTTCAAATATATACATGAGAGTATCTGAAGCCTGGAAGAGTCAGAAACACACAGGCATATCAGCTTGTCTGCTGTTACACACTCTGCAAATAGCTGTACAATGAATCCCACAAGCATGCCCTTATGTAGAAGTACAACACAGAAATATCAAAGGATGTAGCCATGTACTGCTAGCAACCACCTGTGACAATGCCATTGTTCAGGTGCTGAAAAGACTGCTGTGGTGCACAGTCAAAGAATACTAGGCTGACCTCTGTCTACCATCTGGATATGTCCACAGGTGGGAGCTACTCAGACAGACTACAAGCCTTCATAGACTTACAGGTACACAGCAACTCTGCATGTTCAGTAAGATAAACATCACACGATAATAAATAATGCACTCTGCACTTCTGCACCCCTACCCAAAGGTACTATATACCCATGTAGTCAGGCACAACCAAGGGTGTAGGTAGGCATACACAATACAGAAATATGTCCAGTTGTCCTGAGCAGACTGTGCTAATGTCAACACAAACAAACCACAAACTGTTCAGAAGTGAGTAACGTACTAATGACAGTATAGCAGTTCACAAACAGTGCATGTGCCTGATATTCATAACTGGTAGTACAACATACTTAGTTGTCCTCACCCCTCTCTCAGGGGTGGAAGGTTTCAAATATCCCACCTAATGTATTGCATATGCAGAGCTGTTGCTGGTAAAGAAATGGGCAGCTATGGACCTTCTCCACACCCATCGTGTACATCCCAAGCTGGTTTCCCTACTGTCTTCCCCTCTTTGTGCACCCTTTATCACCACATTCCTATCTCCCCATTTACTTTTCTGTCAAAGAAATGAGCGCGGGGGTTAGCAGGAGTGAGCACTTGTAAACAGTAGTAAGCATGTTTGCACCAGTGTGCACATGTGTGCGCTTAGCTTGGCATTGCTAAGATAAGATAAGCTACGCCAAGCTTAGCTTAGTATTGCTAACATAAAATAAGCTAAGCTAAGCTTAGCTTAGCATCGCTAAGCGTTGCGCCAACCCACACAAACCCACTTACAACTGCTTAAAAGTGCCTTCGTCACTCTGTATGACAAGGCCCTTGTACTGCTCAGCAGTAAAATAAAATACCCTTGTCAGTCTCAAACGCCACACCTTGGACTCACTAGTCTGCATGATGTACACTAAGCCACAGCAGATAAACAATAACTTGGTGCTGAAAGAAATATAACATGCATTACAAGGAGTGAATGTAAAGGGAAAATATGAAAGCCATAGGAATACATTGCAATAAAGAAATATAACATGCATTACAAGGAGTGAATGTAAAGGGAAAATAGGAAAGCCATAGGAATACATTGCAATAACTACTGTTGTATGCCAGTTAATTCCCTAATTCCAAAAGAAAGTACATACTCCCATGTATCCAGTGTTAGCATTAGGAGATGTGAGTAAACTTACACACTGAGAAGAGTGTACTGGAAGAAGCAACAGTCAGGTTTAAGTACAACATGCAATTCACTGGCTACAACCCAGCTTCAGATATGAGACATATACCAACCTTCTGACTGACACAACAGTGTCCACAGCAAACAAGCATGGTCCCCACCTTGCAAAACTGAAAGGCCTACGCCTACCTAACATATCATTTTATAGCAGTGTCCTGAAATCACAGTGAGAACTGCAATTACCACACAGCAGGCTGCATGCAGTTACTAAATGGTGGGCACCAATTGGTGCAGAGGCCATCACATGCACATGTGCAGATACCTACAAAAGCAGCCTGTACTTGCTGTCCACACATGCAATCATATCATTGCAGTAACTGGAGAGAGAGAGAGCAAGGGAGACAGACAGAGACAGACAAACAGAGGCAGTTGGAGACACCGAACCAAAAACAAAAAAACAAAACAAAAAAAGAACACGTCAACAGGTACAACAGACAGAGGTGAGAAATACAAAGGTAAGGTATGTAACATAGATGTATTTGATGGCATCCGAATGATGTGTCTGAAGGGTACTCTACATACTGTGAACCCTCCATATGTGGTAGCAGTCCGTATCTATATGTATATGCAAATGTGCATAGGGCAAGGGACATGCTGCAACTGTTAGTGAAAGCTGGACATATATATGTAGTTGAAGGTTGCTATGTGCACATATCTATGTAGGTTGTAGTGTGTGGCATTGAAAACAGCAAGCAGTGCAGGTATATGTCATATGGTGGTTAAATGCTGTGGGACTGAGTTACAGCCACTGAGGTCTGCTACAGCTATACGGCCTGAGGACAGTGAAATGCATTCTGCACAACACTGTGCAATATTATTACATAATTGTATGTCTCACAACTGTTTCATAATTGATATTTCCACCATGAAAGGTGGGCAGTATATGTGCCTATATGTGCATGTATATGTACAGCAATGGATGTTTACAAGTATGTGTGTGTGTATATCTATATATATATATATATATATATATATATATATGTGTATATGTATATATATATATATATATATATATATATATATATATATATATATATATATATATATATATATACACACACACACACACACACACACATATATATATGTATATATATATATATATATATATATATATATATATATATATATATATATATATATATATATATATATATATATATATATATATATATATATATATATATATATATATATATATATATATATACACATATATGGATATATATAGATATGTAGATATATAGATATATACATATAGATATATACAGATATATATGGATATATATGGATATATATAGATATGTACATCTATATATATATATATATATATATATATATATATATATATATATATTTATATATATATATATATATATATATATATATATATATATATATATATATATATATATATATATAGAGTGAGAGAGGGAGACACGGGGTCAGACGTATTGCAACAGGTCCAAACACCTTCTTGAACCACAAGTTTAACACAAAAAACACAAATCCAAGCACTTTTACCAGTATTGCTTTCTTTTCTTTATTTGCACTCGATCTGGTACCTCGGCCTTTTGCCTTCAAGGATCACAAAACGTGTATGCTTCACACATCTTTTTATACATATGCATACACATTCAGAAGCAATTAGCACAAACAGCTTATCCAATTATACAATTATTCAATTTTAACAATTAAATCAACATTACATCAAATTCATCGCATTTTACTGAAAATATTAATAGCAATAATACTCATAGCAATATCTATTTTTCTGCATACATTATCTAATAAATTCATATGTAAATTTTTGAATTATATATCATATTACAAAAAGCTTTTTTTATTAATAACAAAATTAATATATGAACAAGAATAAATTATTTTACTATTATTTTTTATTATTTTCTTTTATTTCCTATTTTAATCAAATCTAAATAGCCAGTTCTAAATTGAATCCAAAAGGCTTTAGAGTTCCAAATTTTAAAATCATCTTTGTCTCTAATTCAAGTAACTTATAGAGATAGTCATTCCCTCCCATAGAAAAAGGTTTACCCAAAACACAAAATTTAAGACAATCAGGGGAACCACCATGTTTTTGAACAAAATGCTGGGCCACAGGACTACCTTCACTATGATTTCTAATGTCTCTTAAGTGCTCCAACACACAAATTCTCACCATTCTTTTTGTTTGCCCAATATACCAAGTATCTAAACATGAACAACTTAATGCATACACTACCCCTATAGATTTACAGCTGAAGTGAAATTTAGGATTAAAAGAAACACCATTGATAGTATTCACATTTCTTACCCTATCACATAAACTACAATACCCACATGGAATTGTGCCAAGGGTCATGTTACCAATTTCATTCCCTTTTAAAAAGTTGAAATTTAATAACTCTTTTAGATTTTTTCCCCTTTTGTAAGAGAAAGTAATATGCTCAGGGAACAAATGGCCAATTTTATCATCTTCTTTAATTAAATACCAATATTTCATTACTATTCTCCTTATTTCATCTGAAAGAGGAGAAAATTTAGTTACAAAAAACAATTTTCCTTGATCAGTATCTTCAATACATTTTTTAACTACCACTTTTTCCTTAGTGTATTTTAATTTCTTATAGCTACATTCTTGTTCATATATTAATTTTGTTATTAATAAAAAAGCTTTTTGTAATATGATATATAATTCAAAAATTTACATATGAATTTATTACATAATGTATGTAGAAAAATAGATATTGCTATGAATATTATTGCTATTAATATTTTCAGTAAAATGCGATGAATTTGATGTAATGTTGATTTCATTGTTAAAACTGAATAATTGTATAATTGCATAAGCTGTTTGTGCTAATTGTTTCTGAATGTGTATGCATATGTATAAAAAGATGTGTGAAGCATACACGTTTTGTGATCCCTGAAGGCGAAAGGCCGAGGTACCAGATCAAGTGCAAATAAAGAAAAGAAAGGAATACTGGTAAAAGTGCTTGGATTTGTGTTTTTTTGTATTGCAACAGGTGCCTAGTGACCAAGGCATGGACTGAACACCAGTGTTGATACTGCAGTGCCATACCCCATTCCAAAACACTTTACCTACTAACTACCAGATAGGTGGTTGCCTGCCTAACACTGAAGGTGTCAGAAGGGGACATGGGACACATGTGGACAGTAGCCTCCCCTTTGATATTCACAGTGCCACACTAGTCTTGTAGTCTAAGTGATACGTGTCATCACAAACGTTGTATCATGTACAGAAATATAGGTCAGTGTTCCCCTCTACTCATCACAATACCCCATGTGGTATGTACCTCACATGACAACTACATCAAGTGGAAAGGCCACAGACATACCTCACAAAGAGTAATACTGCCCTGAAACACATACCCTATGCAGACTGACTGACATAACCACAGCTACAGTGCGTTGCATTCCGGCCACCCAGAGGTTAGCTCTGCCGAACATACAGAGGTATGTCACACCCATAGCAGTCAGACAACCACCATGTCAGCACCTCACAATCCCACTGGGCTACACGGCCTAGGTCCCTAATCCCCGCCACCTCACTAAACAGCACATGCTGGAGGGATAGGCTCATATTGTCAAATATACCATACTCTGGAGTAAATCACCCAGCATTAACAAACAAGGATCCTCAGTAGCAGATGTCATACATACCCTTGATGATTGTCTGGGGGATAGGTAACACGCTCTGGGAATCACCTCTGTGTATCCGGTTGACAGGAGCAAGTGAAATCAAATTACATGTGTGTCAAAGGCCAGGGTAGCATATGGCTAGGCTGCTGTAGGCCCTAGGGCCAATAGCATATTACCTACCTATGACACAATGCACACATGTACTCAGTGCAATACCTGCTATGTGAGGTGGAATGAGTGTGACAGTGAATGTGTGCAAGGTCTGTAACGGTGTGATAGCTTAGTGTGAGGTTGTTTCTGTCATGGTCATTTGTGTCCTAGGTGTGAGGCCAGAGAAAGATGTGTTCGTTATTGGAATGCAGACATAGTAGGATGGCATATGTTGTGACGTAGTTCCTTGTGTACGACTGTGGTGTCCCATCGTAGGCTGAAGCAATACATGTATGCTCAGTAAGTGGTACTGCTGGTGAATCCAGCTGACATTTGAAACATTGTACTACCTGAAGCTGTAGGCCTAAACAACACAGTATGGTGTATGTCCGCATTCCCTGCTAACACTGTCTTGTGTGTTTCCTGTAGTCTGCACAGATTACATACCTCAGGCATAGGTATCTGTAAGTAGGGGCACACAGTACTGTAAGGTACACAGGAAATGCTCATCTGTGTCAGCATACATTTGTGTGTTGTATGAATGTCTGATGTGTGTGTAATGATGCCTGTACCATGTCCGCAATCACATGTGTGTTGCAGGGTTTGCGTGTGTACCTAGCAACATGTATACTCTGTTACAGCAGTATGCCAGCTATATTAACAACTGTGCACATATGTTAGGTAGGGGTATGGCATCAACGACTAGAGTGGGTTACTGGTTATACTGTAACTGTACTTCACATTCATTGCAATGGATGACATATTTCTTCATGCATTAGCTTGATATGTACCCCTGTGGCGAGGCTGTGCATTGGATCCCAAACAGTGTGCCGAGTACTGGTGTATACTGGTTTGTTATATGGATTGTGGCAGGCACTGTCAGCCAGTTGTGATCTGAGCACTGATATGTGTTATTGAATGTGTGTATCCTCTGACAGACGAACAGATGCTATATATGGCAGTTAACTGATATCTGTACTGTATAATGTTAAGTGTGCCACTTGACTTGCTCACTCATATCATTTACTTGTCTTCCAGGCTTATGGCTCATCAAAGGAATCCCTCCTACACAGCCGCAGAGGAACAGGAAATCCACCACAGCCTGGTTCAGCACTATACCCTACTGTTTTCCAGGGCCAGCCAGCACCATCATGAGCATACTGCACTGTGGCAAGATCTTGTTTGTCGGATAAATGACATTGGCATGCATAACCGGACATATGAGCAGGTACGCCATCACTGCAGTGATTTAGTTAGACATGTCCGGTGGCGTGCATCTGATATCCATAGAGAACAGCTTGCCACAGGTGGTGGGGTGGACATACATTCCCCCCCCTCACCAGAGTGGAGGAACTGCTCCTAAGTGTGGTGGCTCCTGGCCTACAGCAGCAACAACATCACACATGTGTCATCATGGAGGCCGGAGCCACCCAGCATGGTGACATGGAGCGTGCAGGTAACATGCCCTAGCTGTAGACTACTGTTACCTGTATTGCTAGATTATGCATATGTGAGATGTGTACTGTGTTTAGCAGTTGTGCTGCCTATTGTGTGCAATACTGATATTTTGAATAGTATCCATACTTCTATGCCTGTTGTTCTACTGTAGTTTAACACACTAACAGTAGCAATGCCACAGTTGTGGCCACTGACAAACTGTGTCATATTCTTGTAGGTCCCTCTGGTGTGACAGCAGGGCAGACGATACATGCTGGTGAGTGTGTTAACACTTTAAAATTAGTATTGAAATGTGCATGTCATACGTGAGGTGTAGGCCATGTACACATAACACACCTACGCGTAAGGCATGCTGTGCATGTTTGCTGTGAGACATTAAACATCTCAGTAAAGTCAGTAGCTGCCTCAATCACATGCAATGCACAGAGCACCAGACACAAATGTGACAACACTGTACTGCACATTGGATAGGCATAGTTGACACACATGTACACAACATAACACATTTGTCATACGCAGTACACCTCAACATGCTACACATAGTGTAACCGGACACCCGCTGCCAGGTCACACTTCAGTATTCCACATGTCATCCACACACCACACATAATATACCTGAGGGGTAGGGGCCTAGCATGGGGCTGTGTAACACTCTTCAACACATAACACAGTCATGTTAGGCAATGCTCCTATTGGGCACCTCACACACCCTTGTGCAACGTGGCTGTGTAATTGTGACCTTAGCCACGGCACTGCGGCTCAGGTACAGCATGCTAGGTGGTGGTCTAGCACACTTTAGTGGCCTTGAGTGACCACATGATGCATGATGATGATGGCTAATGGTACTACAACCCATACAGTTACAGTGACCACAGTACTACACATAGCTGTCATTGCTTTGCACCTCCATGTTGTGTGCACACACACACAACATGGAGGTGCAAAGCAATGACAGCTATGCACACACACAACATGGAGGTGCATAGCTGTCATTGCTTTGCACCTCCATGTTGTGTGTGTGCACACATATGCACCTATACACATTATGCATAGCATGTTGTGTGTGTGCAAACATATGCAACTATACACAATATGCATAGCAGTCGCATTCTGTACAAAGTGACACATATTTGTCCTGGAATGATATTGGGTATATAGGTCACATGACACACATTGGGTATGTGTGATGTTGAATGTTGCAGTCATGTACCTTGCAATGTCATGGCTGGCATTGGCATATCTGGAATATGACCCACACTCACCATAACCACTGTACAATGGCCATGTCCAGGATTGGTATTCCATCACGTATACATGCACCACTAATCCCATGTGTGTACATAGCATGCATGTGCTACACTTGTGTCCTCAATTATCTGCTACAGACACAGACACTGCATTCAGACATGGAAATCCATGTGACACACAGATAACACATGCAGCCATGGTATGTATACCTGTGAGTTATGGTGCACAGGACATTGCAGAGCTTATAATACTTGCACAGAAATGTTGTGTCCTTGTACACATTGTGTTCCAGGGTGTAGGCAATCACTGAACATATACACACATGCACCACAGCCATGTACACTGTCATTAACTATGGCTGTCTACACTCACACTGCATGGACTTGATCAACACATATTCTGCATGCTGACACGTGTGACGTGACTGTTTGCCTTGTGATACTGTCACCCACCTTCAACCACTTTTGAGTATGTTTTGGATTGCTGTTGTGTGTGTGTATCTGCTGTAGTGAGGAGTGTGCATGCGTTCCTGTGTGCATGTTTGCATGTGTGGATGTGTTCATGTGTTCATGTGTGCATGTGTGCATGTGTGCATGTGTGCATGTGTTCTTGTGTGCATGTGTGCATGTGTGCATGTGTCCATGTGTCCATGTGCAGACCGTAAAGTGTGTTTCTTGTCTTCCTCTCACAGGTGCTGAGTTAGGGGTTGGCGAAAGCAGCAGGCAACCTGAAGCCACTGCCACAAATAGTGGTGATGATGATACATGTATTTTGGCACAGGGAGATTTGACAGGGTCTGTCGGTCCTCCAATCGACAGTACACAGTGTTCAACCCCATCTATGCACACACTCATACTGTCAATACATCCCTCACCACCAATGGCCATAGGCGAGGGACAGCATACAGTTGGCATTGACCAGGAGAGTGTGGTATCCATGGCACTTGCATCCCCTCACAGCAGCCATAGACCTGGAACGGTACCACATAGGTGGAGGTCTAGGGGTTCTCGGGGAGCACCACTGGTCGTATTGCCCCTGACAGGTGTGCCCTCACAGGTCTTATGACGACCAGTATGTTCTGGGCTGTAATTCAGGCTCAGGCACGTATGGAACGGTACACCAGGCAGGGACTTAGGGCGCAGAGGGCATATTAAGGCAGACCAACTCAAGAGATAAAACCGTTGAAAAACACACAAGGTAGCAATGACGAGTGAAGCCAACGGTCTGATGAAGGTGGAGAGATTGCTCTCTACCGAAAGCGCTTACTCTCAATAAAATTTTTGTGTATTGCAGAACGGTGTCCAGTCCGTTGGCTTCACTCGTCATTGCTACCTTGTGTGTTTTGCAGAGGGCATATTACACCGCTATCAATGACAGCATCCGTGAACTTGCCGGTGCCATCCGGACTTACACCGAGGTCATTGATAGATGTTGGGGGGAGACAATAGATGCCCTCAACAACATGTCTTACTTGAGCCAGGACCATGCAGGACAGTTGCGACATCAACGTGGACACATGCCAGCAACAGCAACAGCTGGCAGTGGTCGCGGACGACCCACAGTTCACAGCCACTCCCATAGTGGCAGTACCAGCCTCAGCAATGCTGGGGCTGGCCTGTCCATTGACCGTCCCAGTAGACCATGTGCACGTGGCTCTGGACAGTCCCAGCAGGGACATGGGTCCAGTCATCATACCTCTGCCTCTGATGACAGTACCCAGTCAGGGTTGGTACCCGATACTTTCTGTAGCACCCCTGCCAGGCACAGGTACTGTGTCCATGGCCAGAGACAGTGATCTGTACAGCCTAGCAGGTACAGTCTGTGGCTGTCTCACAAACTACCGTATATGGCAGCCACATGGTGGAGCTGTGTGCATGCAGAGACACACACATTAAGCAAACAACTAGGGCTCACACATACACACACACATTACATCAACATTGGCCCATGCTGTACTGTTGTCCCTCACACACACACACACACACACACACACACACACACACACACACACACATACAGACATGTCGATTTGATGGGTCAATGTCAGGCTCTGGCAAACAACAAAACGCCCTCTGCATATGATGATACCTGTGCTGCCTCCTGTCATCTGCATTATTGATGGAGGGACAGGCTAACATGGTGCTGATGCACAAGGTGACACTATAGCAGTGTAGCAATAATAGCAAGTTGTCAACAAGGAAGTGTAACTACATCCTTGTAGATATATCTGAGGAGACATTATGCATCAAAGCTCTGATTGTCAATGTAGCATTGTTTACACCACTGTTAGGTCTGAGTATGTATTATCTACCCATGTGCTACTTGGCTGAAGTGTAATGTGTTGCCAGCATGTGTTAGTGAGTGGACAGTACGTGTGTGATGTGTGCAGTACAGATTAGCAAGTGTACATCTGTGAACATGGTGGGTGTGCACTGTCTGGATGTACATGCATAGTGGACACATGGGACGTGTGGCATACCCTGTCGTACACATTGTTAACATCTCATAGCATCTTTCAATGGCCAGTATGCATTCTACTACAGTTATGTACTAACATGGGTAGACGTGTGTATGACATGGGTTGACACTATGCTGTGGGTGATACTGTTAATATCTGTCAATGATTTGCGGTCTGGTAGTATATACAACCTCAACAGCATGACTATAAGCAATCATTGGATGATGTCCTGACAAATGACACACAGTAGTAGGGAACCCAGTATCAGTTGGATCCTTCCGGTGCTACACTATAACACTAACCAGTGGTAATGACTACCACCCATTACTGTGACCACACCTGTTTGTCATATAGCCCCCTTAGATACATGCAGACACACTAGGGATGTGTCCATCCAAATCTGGAAATGCATGGATTGGCCTACAATGCATTCCCTGGATGGGACGCATATCCTACACAAGGGTATCATACAGACAGATACCTGTTGTCTGATACATGCTGTATAGCAGTAAGCCGACTATGGCATAGTCATCCTCATGTACTATACATACTATCCCGTCAGTACCACACAGGTGGTAGCCCTCAACATGCATGTTGGGTACCATTGTGTACATACAGAACCATGTTATGTCATGTGTCCCTTGTTATCCACATATCCATAGGTATTGTGGAGTCCCAAGGTGTATCACTTAAGACATTAGAGGCCTGAATGCATATCCACAAGGCAGTCGTACACTTATAAAGACTGTCCATTATTGGCAGACTTTGTTGTGTATGACCATGTCTGACATATACCTCAGGCATATACCCTCACTCACTCTACTCTTAAGTAACTGTCATGGGTGTGTGTGCCACAGAACACGACAGTGGACGGCCTTGTCACATACATACATATGTGACCTATGATCTGAGAAGCAGCGGCACAACCTGTCAATGGAAACAAATGTATTCATGTAGTATGCAGGCTTCACACCTATGTACTGATTGAGGGGACATGTACACATATATATTTGCCACGCAGATACCTGATGTGTGCAATGCACTTACTGTTGTAATCATACTATGTCATACCATAGTAAAAGCAAAACCCACACCACATTGACCAACACACAGTCAGCATTTGCAGGATTCAAACCCCTATCTAACTATGTTATGATACTAGAGAGAGACGCATTAACAGGGTGCACTATTTGCTTTACTGGCTAATTTCCCTTCTCTGGCTGTATTTGTAGGATGGTGACATCATCAGTCTTTCCAAAGAGGAATGTACCTATTTTAGTGAGTTTTCACAGTCTCCAAAAAAGGGAACACCTCTCAAAGGAAACTGCACACATACACACCCCCACACACACTCATTGTTTGCAAGATTCATACCCCTATCTAACTATGTTATGATACCAGAGAGAGACGCATTAGCACGGTGTGCTATTTGCTTTACTGGCTGTTTTCCCTTCTCCGGCTGTATTTGTAGGATGGTGACATCATCAGTCTTTCCAAAGAGGAATGTACCTCTTTTAGTGAGTTTTCCCAGTCTCCAAAAAGGGGACACCTCTCACAGGAAACTGCACACATACACACACACTCACTGTTTGCAGGATTCAAATCCCTACCTAACTATGTTATGATACTAGAGAGAGAGAGAGATGCATTAACATGGCGTGCTATTTGCTTTACTGACTGGTTTCCCTTCTCCGGCTGTATTTGTAGGATGGTGACATCATCAGACTGAACATGGTGATGTGTGTACACTTTGTTTTATGTCATTCCAGGAATGGTCCATGTGGGTCAGCAGGTGTCAACAGCTTGCACAAGACCTCAGAATCCTTACCTTGTGTGATCTATCTGTGGACACATTGACATTCCTTCATATGTCAACTCATATTTATGCACAGCTTGTTGGTTTTGTGGATACTACATGTGTCTGGGATGTTGATAAAGGGCTATTCAAAGTCTATGTGACACATGTGTAGATGTGTTCATTGATGTATGTCCTGGGTGGCTGCCTTGCAAACAGTCTAGCATGTTTGGGAACCATGATCCGCACATGAACATACCATGGTTGGTAGGGTTGTGTGTATGTCAGCTTCCAATAGCTCTGCTTATGACTGCAACCATGATGGACTCCATGACCTTGCAGATCAGACTTCATAGGCGTACTGGACTTGATTTCCCATGGTGTGTTGTGCACCAA
This sequence comes from Protopterus annectens, assembly GCF_019279795.1. Lineage (NCBI taxonomy): Eukaryota > Metazoa > Chordata > Ceratodontiformes > Protopteridae > Protopterus > Protopterus annectens. The sequence goes on from NC_056739.1 coordinate 1,004,322,966, forward strand.
CACTTGTGGGGAGTGCCATATGTAGCTGTGACACATTCAACGGTTCCACATCCTGTGTAGGGTGTGAGGCTCAGCTGACTGTTCAGGTGCATGATCTGTTTGTTCTGTAGTTTGTGCATGACACATATTGGGAATCAATGTATTCCACTTGCTGACATGCTTTTGGCAGTGGGGGGTAGCTGCTCATCCATTCTACATATGATATCTCCTGGTATTATGATGTGGACTATTGTCAGTGGGAGATGGGTATGTACATATGGGCCTGTCTGTCATGATGTCGGCATTGTCACTCAGGTACAGTTGGCCCTGACTCAGGACATATATGGGTGTACATTGCTATTTATGACATAGCTGAAGGAGGTGTCATGATTCAGTCTGGACTCCTTCTCAGCTACTCTTTACAAAACACCAACGAACATGAGCACTAATCCCTGTTATACTCTTTTACATGCTTAACACCCTACTGATTCTTTGTGATCAGGCTACAGAGTATGTCATGATAATATCCTGGCATGTCCAGGGGTCAGTTTCGTGTGTGCTCTTCAGTCCAGCTGGTGGATATTGTGATATTGACACAATGTCACATTTGCCTCATGTACACAGACAACCCTTTCCTCCTCCCGACAAACTCAGATATATTTGTGAGATGCACCTATATAGACATACAAGGTGCTGAACTCTCTCGACCCATGATTGGCACAGTCTATCAGGTGGTGAAGGTAACCACACACACCACATATCAGTCTCACATATCCTCTAGCAACAGCACTCAAACCACATTATCACACATAGACATACTCGGATGCTGTAAATGTACTCTACCTAAGCAGCAGAGACCTCCAAAGCAGACACACACACACCTGCTACCCCACTACAATACCCACATATCACATAGTTCACAATGTCAGTGTGCCACACATTCACTGCCCTTCGGGCTAAACAACACACCTAATAAACTTGTAATAGGTGACACTTATTGTCAGACACACTGGCGTACCACTCACCAGCCCTAACAAGGGAATAGTCACTTTGGGCTGCCTGTTGGGTGCCAGGATCTGCCGCATAACACAGGCAGTCAGGTCTCTCCAAAGCAAGTACAGGACTGGCACCATCATTGTCCATGCTGGTGTGTATAACCTCAGACGTTACTCCCTGGACCACATGACATGATACATGGAAGAACACTCTGATCATGTAGCCCAGGCCAGTATGACCCTGATCTTGTCTAGCATCTTACACCCACCAATTATGATGTCACAGTATACGGACACACATATCACATTTAACAGTTGCCTAACGAATTTGTTTAATTCATAGGGGATACAGTGTCTGTCAGCCTATGGTGACATGTTCAACATGCCACGTAGCTTCACTATGGACAGCTTACACCTGTCATCCTTGAACTTTGGAATGCTGGCTAAGGCTCTTGCTACCACCATAGTGCCTTTTTTAAGCAGGGCTCAGGAGACAAACACACCTCCATAGACATTACAGGTTAAATGAAACTAAGGGTAATGCTGCTCAACAACAGTTGTGTTAACCTCATATTGCGGCCACTGAGGACTCTCCTCAGTATGGAGGATAGCGATATCTGTGCACTGACAGACGCCTGGTTCAGGCTCGCTTATGCACACTAGCACTACCAGGTTATGTTTCATACCATGCTGTCTGACAACAAGACTTGGAACAGACAACACAACTAGGGGGAGTATCTATATACATCACAGATACACACACCTCCAGGTTATTAGCACTGCACAAAGCATCACAGACCATACATATACAACTACCATTGTGCAATACTGCCTTTTAGTTTGTTGCCTGCTACAGAACACACTCCCAAACTCAGGGACCACTCTTGGCTTTCGTGGGAACTATGAAGAATATGAAGGTCTCCACAAACACCATTATATTGTGTGTCTTCATATACACAAATATTGACTGGGGATACTACTCAAGCCCCGACGCCCTCACCCAACAGTCGCTACAATTTGTAGACTCATATGCTATGGCATGACCAGTCAGCACAACCACAAGGGGGAATACATATTGGACCTGATCATCACCAACATGGGGACTCTATGTTCCACACCAGCGATATACCCCTCATTGGTAAGATCAGAACATACATGTATCTCACTGGACATACATATATCCTCCACACACCCATCCTGGGTAATCTTGGTGAACTTGTCATGAGCCAACATCTCACATCACCGAAGCAAGGTGGTATCCTTCAGAGACCCTGAGACAGTGGCAAATATGGCTCACATTGCTGCATCCTTTACATACACATTCTGTGGACACCTAGCAGACTGCATGGATTGTGCTATCCTAAATAACAACAGGACTCACTACTCCAATGGCAGGGGGCCTGTGTAGTAGACCCCAGCCATTAATAAGTTGTACAACATCAGGAGGAAGCTACTACATGATAGAGCACAATCCCAGACTGGGAAGGCATCTGTGATCTGTACTAGCAGACAGCTATGATCACTCATGAACTTTTCTAAGGGCCACTTCTACCAGACAATTGCAACAGACACTTAGGACTATCACACGGCCTTCTTCAGTTATGTCAGGAACCTGGGTGGACACTCACTGATATGCTGTGAGTTACTGCATACTGACTAAACCTACCCTGAACCCACTGGCATTGCCAACATCCTGACAAACAGGTTCAGTGCAGATGTCTCCCACCCATCCCCCCTAAGGAGCAACTATCCATCCCAACAGAGTATAACCTCCCTGACATCACACAGTAACAGGTGAGTGCTGCCTCCCCAAAGCGTACATCACAGTATCAATGTGAACAGACGGTGTCCCAGCCTGCATCTTACATGATCATCATGACAGATGCAACCCTCACACTACATCACTGTTCAATATCGGAGTTACCACAGGATATGTACCCAAGGAATGGCGTACAGCGACAGTGGTCCCACTCCACACAGTTGGTGCCACAACAGACTCCAGACAATATTGCCCTATAAGCCTAAGTAGCCTGTTCTGCAAAGCTATGGAGTGTATTGTCATGGGACTCATACACATAGACATCGGGAACCTACAGACACTGTGTCCTACACATTTCAGCATTGTTGTGGGTAGATCTTGCCTCTTGAACCTGTTTGTATTCTTTAAGTGGCTAACAGGTCCAGTCGACATAGGGGCAGCTGTCCACACAGCCTACCTGAATCCTGCAAAAACCCTTCAACACAATAACCCACTGGGCCATTATGCATAGGCTCACCAGCGTCGATATGGACACATATTTCACACGATGGATTGATACCTGGATCAGGGATAGCACCCACATCATCAGAATTGCAGGTGCCATGTCTGACTATAGACCAGTTACACATGGCATCCCACACGGCTCGGTCCTGGGACCTCTCTTGTTCAGTATATATTTGTCTGATGTACAGGCTACCACAGGGGGAATATGACTGAACATGTTTGCACTTGACTACAAACTGGGTGCCATGATCAACTCTCCAGCTGCCACATGCATACTCAAACAGGGTCTCACAGAGATGGATGACTGGTGCCTGAGCCATGGACTACAGCTAAATGCCATTAGTTGCATAGTCATCCCCTTTGGGAATAACAACATGCCCACACATTACCACATAGGTAGTACTCCATTACATATGGTAGGAGTTGTTAGGGGTTTGGGGCCATGACTTGTTCGTACTGTCGCCTTTGACATTCACATTGCCAAAGTGGTTGGAAACACCTTCTATGTGGGCCACCTTATCCCATATGGTTTCACATCTAGATCGAGTGAGGTCATTGTGCCCCTATACTCATCACATTCATGCTTGGTTACAATGCCACATTTGGGGTGTACCTTACCCAACACCTGCAACAACTGTACTGGCCACGGAAGTTCCTCACCAAGCAGATCTAGGGACTCACACAGATGCCCTGCACAGTTCAGATGCAGTAACTCCAGCTCTACTCAGTCGCTTACCACCTACTTGGATATGATGTGTGCCTGTTGTTTACAGATATACCCAACCCAGAATTACTGGACATGCTCCACCTCAGGATATCACACTCCCTTGGAGATACACACTCCAGGGATGTATACCTCAGCACAGATGTTAATAGGACATTGTGGTGGGACAGATTCTTATCCCAGAGGTTCCACTCACTCCAGAATGTAATCCCAGTTTCACATAGGCAGGGCCACCCACTGACCACCTACTGGAGACATCTTGATGACTGTATGGGTGATCGTATGTTTACCCCTGGGATATCTTCTGTGTCCCTGCCAGTCAGAGGCACACTAGCCTAAACGTACATGGGCTATCTTGTGTGACCTACTATTCACACACTGTGTAGTAATCTGACAGGGTTGCGAATGCCAAAGACACTCTGGCTAGGCTTGTACATGCCCTAGGGCAGATAGCCTAGTATCGACCTCAGAACCTATGCTAATGTTCAAGATGCACAATGTTTATTGCTGATACTGTTTGCAGGTCATTATCATCTTTGCTTTACCAGTTTCTATGAACAACTTCGGTATCTGCAGAACATATTTGGTTATGACAGGGTTACACTATATTATAGATGTGTCTGTTGTCATATGACTGTGTGCACAGAGCGGATTGCTGTATAGTGACAGGTTCCTGGGTTAACACATGCAACTGCCAGATATGCATGGCCCACTGCTGTACTCAAACATGGCCTAAGTGTGTGAGCATGCCCAGTTCTGCCATTCCATGTTTTTTTGCCTGACATTTGTCTCATTTATTCAAGTGTGTGAGCATGCCCAGTGTGAGCTTTCAGTATGTTGCTATCTGAGGTCCACTACATTGGTTGATGTGTGCGAACATGACCGATATTAACATTTATACTGTGTGTGTTGGAAGTCAGGTTCTGTTCTCACTGCAGGACTCACCTTTGTGTCATAACTCGACAAGGATTATGCTGTGCCTGCAGGGTTTCCATGAAATACTTTGTATAGACTTATCAACATTCCTTCATACAGGCTGACCACTGTAATACTGTCATGGTTTAGTGGTTCAGTACTTTGGCTATAGTGCACAGTATCCTGGGTTTGAGGCATATCACTGCTTTATATTTTCATACTGAGCAGACCAGACTGCTTAAGGGCCCATTAAGCAAATATGAGCATGTTGTCTTTTGTTCAGCTATGCCCTACTTAGACCAGGCTTGTCCGACATTGCTCAATATTCACCAGTATTGCTGGAAGTTGCCCAATATTACTGAACATTGACCACAGTTGTGCTAGTTGGTGTGTGCAATTTTGTTTGCATATACTACATGGTGGTAAATGCTGTTTAGCACTGCTTTATATTGCTTAACATATGGCAATCATGCCTTAGGTGGTGCTACAGGGCTGCCTATGTCGGATGCACATACTACACTCCCTGTGCATGTTTGAAAGCAGGTAGTGTCAACTTAGGCATCCTTTTTACAATATGTGCGAGTCAGAGAGAGGTATCATTTCCAGAGTTCCTACTGAGCCAGTGTATGTGCTTTGCATTGCCTCTTTGCCATGGCCAAAGCATACTGGGCATGCCTCCTTCTGCCTACTGGGGCAGGCTCAGGTTGTTCCTCCTCCGAGTCACGCTCTGCCTGTGATGGCCTTGGCAATAGTGGGGGGCTGTTTGGCCCAGGCCTATGCTGGTCCTGCTGCAGCTGTTTTTGCAGGATCATATTATGTAGCATAGCACATACCATGACAATTTGGGTACATGTAGTTGGTGAGTACTGCAAGGCTCCACCAGATGTGTCCAGGCACCAGAACCATGACTTGAGCAGCCCAAACACACCCTCTATTACATTAAGTGTTTGTGCGTGTGCCTCATTATGGCATTCTTGCTCAGGTGTGTGTGCATTTCTGATGGGTGTCATCAGCCACGGCTCCAGTACATAGCCAGCATCCCCCACTAGGTGACCATGTGGGATGTCCCCATTGGCAAATGTCTGGTACAGCTGCGTCAGATGCCAGATATGGGAATCATGATAGCTTCCAGGGCAGCCTGCACACACATTCAGTATTATGCCCTGGGCATCACACATGACCTGGCAGTTGATGGAGGGGAAGCCCTTGCGGTTGAAGTAGACCCTACCCCACTCGCCGGCTGGTGCTTTGATGCATATGTGCGTGCAGTCTATTGCACCCACTACCTCAGGGTATTCCGCTATTTGCTGGAAGAGACGCATATTGCTGGCCAATACCTCAAGGGAATTGGGGAAATATACATGATCACTGACATGTGCTGACATGGCATCCAGGAACTGGTGTAGTACCCTGGATGCTGATGCCTGTGATATCCCCATCATATTACCAGTTGGTCTCTGGAAGGTACCTGTTGCTAATATTCTTAGGCCAACACATACCTTGGTTTCCACTGGGATGGGTTCCCCTCTGTTGGTTCTGTGTGTGAGGCATGGCCTGCACAGCTCAACAATTTGCTGCAGGAGGTCTCTGTCCACTCTATAGCACTCCACTATCTCCAGCTCATGTAGCCCCTGGTAGGTTAACCTGGGCCTGTACACTCTTCTCTGTCTCCTCACTGTGAGTTGTCCAGCAGCATTTCCATTGTCACCACCCTCAGCATGTTGCATATGTCACCTTATAACAGCAATGGCAGCCCCATAACATTTCTTTGTCTCAGTAAAGCTTTTTCAGTTTTCACTTCTATTAGCTTACTGCAGTGTCTGTTGTGAGAAACATACTGGACTGTTGTTTGCAGAGTTTTAAGTGCTAGGCTGGGCTGGGCTAGTGTACTGCTTGCGTAATTGCCTGATTCTGATTGTTTTCACCTGCTAGCTCTGCTAGTACTTCCTGGTAGCTTCCTACTATTTGTTGTGCTTCCTTTTTCTTTCTGTTTCCTGAGGGGGGAGCGCCGCGCACACAAGCACAAACATGCGCAGAGCAGCTAACACGCGTGCACACATGCTTACATGGACTAAAACTTGCTTATTTGGGTTAACACGCATGCACACCAGCGCAAACGCGCTTACAACACTTTAAACAGCCTTATACATGCTTACATAGGTTCATAGGCTCATAGGTTCATACTAGGCTATCTGCCCGAGGGCATTTACAAGCCTAGCCCATAGTTTTGTGGCTTACGCCACCCCTTTAGTATGGGGAACTATACCCATTATTTTGCTGTGCCTCTGTCGAGCAGTGACACTGAGGTAATCCCTGGGGTATATCTGCGATCTCCCATCCATTGGTCAAGATTTCTCTTGAACAAGGCCAGCGAGGTGCTCTGCCTCACATATACCGGGATTTTGTTCCACAGCATAGGGAGTCTTTGGGTGATGAATCTATCCCTCCAGCACGTCCTATTAATAGCCGTGTCGAGGTTTAAGTCTCCGCCCTTGTGGCTCTGATGGATCTAGATTTTTGAGGTGAAGCATATTCATCAAATCTGGGTTTGACATGGCCTTGTATGTTAGGCAAAGGTCACCTCTGAGCAAGCGGTGGCGACTGAATAGAGCTGGAGTTCTTTCAGTCGGGCAGCATAGGACAGATTTTTGAGACTCTTTATCCTTTTGGTGAGGAACTTTTGTGGCCTCTCCAGCTGCTGCAAGTGTCGGGTCAGATACATTCCGAATGGGGCATTGTACTCAATCATTGGTCTGATGAGTGATGAGTAGAGGGAGACAATGACCTCCCTTGATCTAGATGAGAATCCCTTCATGATAAGGTGGGCAATGTAGAAGGTCTTCCTAACTACTTTAGCTACATGTGTGTCGAATGACAGACTACTATCAACCTGGGTCCCCAGGTCCCTGATAACTTCTTCTGTGCTCAGTGGATTGCCACCTATTTGGTAGCTAGGGGTAACCTTGTTTTTCCGAAGGGTATGACTATGCATTTTTTGGCATTTAACTTTAGGCCATGGCTCTGGCACCAGTTATCCGTTTCTGTGAGACCCTTCTGAAGGATATCTGTGTCAGATGTGTTTTCTACTATGGCGCCCAGTTTGCAGTCATCTGCAAACTTTGTCAGCCATAACCCTCCTGTGTTTGCTTGTACTTCGGAGAAGTAGATGCCAAACAAGAGTGGGCCTAGGACTGAGCCCTGTGGGACACCACTTGTGACAGGCTTTGAGTCTGACATGGCGCCAGCAACTCTGACCCTGTGGGTTCTGTCACTCAGCCAGTTTGCAACCCATCTTGTGATGTATGGGTTAATATTACTCTGGCTTAAATGCGCTCACTCACGCTTACATGCGCTCACTCTGTCTTACTCGGGTTTACACGCGTGCACACGCGCGCACACCCGTTCAGCAAGAAACTTTGGTGTTATCCACGGCATACAGCTTCCATTTCTTGGCTTTCCCTAGCCTACCTGTTGACACACCTCTTTCCATGATGTATAAATGACAGCTGACACATGCGACTCTGCTCCAATGAGCTTCACTTCTTTCATACATACCCCCCTCGTGATGTCACCTATCTTCAACTCTGTTACTCCTACTCCTACACTCCACTGACTGTGCTCATTTGCTATGTAAACTTGCGATTCACTATCCTAACACTCATTTACATAGGATTACCTACTAATGCTTGGTGACATCTCTTAGACTGAGCTTCCCCCCTTAGCAACCTCTACTCGGCGGCCATGTTGTCTTCAGCCTGCCATTCCCTTGCATTGTACATTAACAATTTCAATAAAATCCACATTTGTGGGTTTTAATTTTTAGTATTCTGGGTTTTAGAGCGCAGCCCATTTGCGCGGCGCTGCGCTAGGCTTAAACATCGGAAATCGGTGAAAGAAATATATTTTTATTTTCATATTGCATCAGGAAACATTTCCAATGGCCGTATATTTGGCCATTGCCATGCTTTCTGCACTGGATGCAACCTTTATTTGGAGCTGTCATGGCTCTGTTTTGCTATTTGCAGAACGGTACTCAGTTGTCAACTGAGTACATTTCTGCAAATAACACTGCTCTTGCTTGGACAGGTTTGGGTTTCCTGAATCGCAAATCTACCTCATTTGCATGCCTTTCGCCTGCAATTGAGGTAATTTGCATATCGCAGCCCTGTCCGTGTAAGAGCCATTTTAGTAGCTCTCTTACACGCCCCCAAAGGCTGTTCCTGGATCGCTCGTCGGACATGATGGCTGCATGGAGTCTTACTCTACTCTAAGACTCCGTGCAAGCCTTTATGAATCCGGCCCATAGACAAGAAAGAAACATTTGACTTTGTTTCACAGAAGGCCTACAGCATAACACTGAACCTAAAGCTGGGCCCCATAATGTAATCAGGCTACAGGTCTCCATAAGACATATATTGTTGTTATATGAAGAATAGGCCTCTTTTATTGTTTTGTTTGTTATTTTTTTATTTAGTTATATTTGTTATAAAGCAATCTATAATCAATATAATTAATGCCATTTTGCCTAGGCCTTATTATCTATTATTATCTGTATTTCAAAGAGTTTACTCGGCGTGTTTAATATGTCAAGTCTATGAACTAGAACTTATGACTTCTTTAACTATTGACAATGTTCTTTGTCAGCTTGTTATGTCTGTTAAAATATTTACACTATGTATGTATGGAGTCACAGGTTCATAGTTTCATAGGAGGCTACTAGGCTAATGGCCATAGAGCCTTTACAAGCCTAGCCATATTTATCCTGAGTTACCCCAATTGTCAGTGGTTAGGTGGGTGAAGTTTGCAGAGGTGAGGGTCTATGGTAGTTGATAACAACTTCTTCTGTCCAGGAGGTACATGGACACCATCCCATGAGTGAATTTGCAGTCACCCATCCATTGATCTAGGTTGTGTTTAAAGAGGCTCAGGGAGGGGCTCTGTTTCACCTGAATTAGAAGCTTGTTCCAGAGAAGTGACAGTCTCAGGGAGAGGTATCTATCTATCCAGCATGACTTGTTCATGTCAGAAGCTAAGTTAAGATCCCTGGATCAAATGACCCTCCTGCAGTTTTTATTTGTGGATGTGTAGCATTTACATCAGGACCGAGTCAGAGACTGCTCTGTAAGCCAGGCACAGGTCACCCCTTAGCAACCTGTAACAGACAGAATACAGTAACAGGGCTTTCAGCCTCTTCATGAAAGATTTGTTTTGTGTATCGCGTAATTTCTCGGTGAAAAACTTCTGTGGGTTTTCCAATTGTTGCAGATGTCTGGTGAGGTACATGCAAAAGGAAGCATTGTACTCAATTATTGGTCTGATGAGGGCTAATTATAATGGGATTATAACATCTGTAGATCTAAATGCAATGCCTTTACTTATAAGATGTGCCACATAGAAGGATTTACTTCCTACTGTAGATATGTGGTGGTCAAAGTTCAGATTGCTATCAACCTGAGTACCCAGATCACGTACCACTGAGTTTACATTTGGTTGTGGTGCTGTCTATAACATAATCAGCAGGGATGTCAGCTTTCCAAAAGGGAATAATAATGCTTTTTTGCATTTAGCTTTGATCTGTGACTTTGATACTGATCATTTGTCTTAGTTAACCCTGTCTGCAGTGTATTAACATAATTGATAGACTCAATGATTGCTCCCAATTTGCAATTTTTAGAGAACTTGATCAGCCACAGGCCATCCTAAGAATGCATGGACTTCTGTGAAATAAATTCCTAACAGTGAGGGGCCAAGCATAGAAGCCTATGGTTTGCCACTGGTGACTGGTCTTTTGCTAGAGGTTAAGTCACCAGCTTTGATAGTATGTGTCCTGTCAGTGAGCCAGTTGGCTACCCATCTGTTAATGTAGAGGATATTTCCCAATTGGGAGAGTTTCTCTGTAATATCTGCATATGGAGAATGTGTCAAATGCCTTGGCCAGGTCAAGATAGGTGGTATGCAATGTCTTTCACTCATCGAAGGCCTTGGTGACTTTCTCAAAGAAGTCAACCATGTTTAACAGGCAAGGTCTACCTTTAATGAATCCGAACTGAGTTGAATCCAGAGTTTGGAAATTACCTATATTCTTGTTAATAAGGTGCATAGTGATTCTTTCAATGACCATGCAGATGAATCAAGCTTATGTGCCTATAATTCCCATGGCTGGTTGATGGTCTCCCTTTGTGCAGAGGGATTACTGTTGCAGTCCTCCATTTTGCCAGAATGGCTGTGGTAAAACAGGGATCCAAGTGGATCTGCTAGGTCAAATTTTAAGTTGTTTAAAAGGGAACAATGGGTTGTTGTCTGGTCCTATTGATGTTGTTTTTTTGGCCTTAGAGAGTGCCAAGATGACCTGCTCTCTTCAGATAATAGGCTGAGAAATGGTGGCAGGCAGATATACATTAGGGGATAAATGCAGGTTACGGGAGGGTGAAGTTTGCTCCTAGCATGTCAGCTAGCATGTTGCTATTACCTCCAGTTGAGTATGGGTGGTGCCATCTATGACCAGGTCAGTGCATAACTGAGTATTCCCTTTTAGATTTCAGATGTAGTTAAATAATGCCTTGCTATTATCCTCAGCTAGGATATCTTTGCTTCATAATTAAATTTGGATGACTTGACAAGATCTCCAATTTGTTTATTTAAGCTGGAGAGGGATTTCTTCCTCTGCTGAGCCAGTTCCCTCTTGTTCTTGGACATTAGTATCTTTCTCTTGGTGTATAGCCTGTTTATAATAGGGGTGCACCAGGGTGGCTTGTATTTCGGCAAGACCTGGTTTAATCTGATCAGGTACAGCCGATTCTATACAACCGTTTAAGTGGTTATTCAGGGCATTGCTGAACACTTCTGCATAGAAGTCCATGTGATCTGCATTTGAGGGGGCTTTGAAAGTTCTTATACCATCACATAGTTAGAGGGTAATTTGTCTTTGACAAATTCATAAGCATTTCTGAGCTTGATAGGGTATTTGGTCTTATAATTACATCCAATGAGACTAATGTATGGTCCATTCTTACCAAGGAGGACATAACACAGGTGGTGCAATGCTCTCCCATGCAGGACATTTGAGCCTTTTGTGAGTGTGCTGACTAGCTGTTCCAAAACATTTTCATTGACAAAGGTCAAGAACTTCTGAGCCAGCATGTTTGTGGGTGTGTATGTTTCCAATTTAATGATAGGATAATTAAAATCACCCATGAATAAGGTGTTGATCTTGTATTGCAAGTGACTCCAATAAGTCCAGGTATGCGGTTTGCTTTTACTGTTTCATGATGAGGGTTTATAGCTAGCTATGGTGTGATAGGGGACTTTGCCTATAGTTAATTGGACATGGAGTAGCTCAAGAAAGTCATACAGTTTGACCAGCCTCAAGGTATACTTATCCTTAATGAAGATGGATACACCTTCTTCTTTGTTTTTTTCATGCTCATTTTGTGGTCTGAAGGTATGGAAGACATTGTGACCCTGCCTGGCCAGGGTGATTTCTGTGCCTTTGGAGTATGTCTCCGTGACTATACAAACATCAGCATCTTCCAAAGTGAAGAGTGTTTCCAGGGAGTGCAGTTTCTTTCTTAAACTCAGCATTAGGCAGTAGTACCTTGAGTTTATCTAGAGAGGATTTTGTTATGTTGGGAGGCTGGCTATTTTGATACTGCCTAAACAAGGCACAGCAGGGGTGAATAATGCTTTTGCCAGTATCTGAAAGCCTAGAGGAGACAGGTACAAACCATCCCTGGCAAGGCAGCATGGCCTGTCAACCATGTCCTCCCAGTCTGACAGATATTGGATCCCCTTGGACTGACACCAGAAGTTAAGCCAATTGTTAAAGTCAATCATTTTTTGTTTGTATTGTGGCATCATCCTTGGAGATGATAGAATGTTGCTTAAGGCTGGCTTATACCTGCCTGTGGCACATACTTTGAGAGCTCAGTTATGTCTCTCTTCATATAGTCCAGTGAGGTACATCTTAAGTCATTCACCCCACATGGACAGAGTCACAATGGTACTTGTGGTTGAGTGACTTGAGTGCTTCAGTAACTTGATGGATCCTGCCACCTGACAAATAGCTAATTGTAACCCGCTCTTATCCAGCCTGGTAAGGGGAACATCTGTGTGTCTCACAATGAAGTCACCTATTACCAATGCATTAGGTCTTGTGGTGTTATGCCTTATTGGCTTATTTGTTGAAACACTGGTCTGTGTGGTATGTGTTTTGGTTGTTTTTTGCATTATGTGTGTAAGTGGTTTCTGTTTGGGAGGAGTATGCTTTTTTGGAAAGTTACTAGTAATTACCTCTGCATATGTGTGTTTATGGGGGTTATATTAGTTTGCTGAAAGTGTATTTTAGTAAACACCTAATCATCAACTCCTAATCAGTGAAAAACACTTCTAGGATTCACTGAATTTTCCAAGAGCAAAAACGTAGTTGCCCTTTTCTCCACTGTAGTGTGATCTCAGAGTTGATATATATATACATATATATATATATATATATATATATATATATATATATATATATATATATATATATATCTATATATATATATAGTTAGGGGGTTGGGTGGGTTAAATTTAGTGAGATGTTCATCCATTGTGCTGCAGGGCAGGTATGTTGTTGACCTTGGTAAATTCAATTAATCTCAGAAGCGATTGTTGCTGAATAGGGGTCGATGATTAGGTGTTCGCTGAAATACATGTTCGGTGAACTAATACAGACCCAGGTTTCTGTGTCATGTCCTTATTCAGTGTGGAAAGTGTGTGTGTGTGTGTGTGTGTGTGTGTGTGTGTGTGTGTGTGTGTGTGTGTGTGTGTGTGTGTGTGTGTGTGTGTGTGTGTGTGTGTGTGTGCATGCTGACAACCTAATTTCATACTATAACTATTGTACATCTGTCACATAAAGTATTAATTTTTTCAGGAGTAAGTGGTTGTCCGTATACATGAGACAATTGATACATTGCCTCAGGTTGCCCATGTCTATCAGGCTGGCCAGATAGGGAAACTGCCCATCCATGACAGCAGGGTCTTACTATATGCCTTATTATGGAAGAGAATAGGTTCATTTGACAGGACTGTGCTGATATCAATGAGAATACAAGAGGGACCTATACTTTGTGTAGGCTAAGGTTGATCAATAAGGCAACGCTGCTGAGTGCACCAATTTAGTTGCTCCCATGGCAGCAGAAAAGCATAGAAGGGTTTCACTGACATCTGTTTAGGGAAAAACTGATCTGCTAGGCGTTTTTCCCTCTACATGGCACTGCTAATCATCACTACATGAAGAGCAGTACCATACAAATGTGAGGGTTAAGTACAGGTAAAGAGAAACAAATTTTAAGCTAACTACCAATCAGGAAATAACACAATAAGCCTTTTACCAGCAGTTCCCAAGTCAGGCAGGTTAGACGAGCACACTTCTGCCACAAGGGTACTGAAAAACACATTCTTAATGTAGAACAACTGATTTGGAATCCAAGTGTAAAAAGACCACACACACACTACCTACAATAGCCCAAAAGCTAACACATATATTTATGTATCTCTCTTTCTCTCTCTCTCTATATATATATATATATATATATATATATATATATTATTTTTTGAAACTGCTAAAGTACAGTCAAGAGTATATAAGAGAAGTGCAAAAAATACTTGAGACCTTTTGTGTACTTCCAAGCTCAGATAGACCAGGTACACACCTACTGCCACTAGATGAGTATTTCCAGCCTCCTCCTAATGTGAAAACACAGTAAAGGAGTGTTTGGAGTGAAATGTTACCACAAACAAACTTAAAGATGCAGATACAGCAGTGTACTTCAGACAGCCTCTGAAGGTATTATTATTCAATAAAAGTAGTTCACTTTGTATAAATGAGCCAAGAGACACTCAATTGTACAGAATTTATAAAGGCACTAAAAATGATAAATAAGCCCTCCAGCCAATAAAACCACATGCAGAAATCTCAAGTGTTTCCCTAACTTAAGCAGAGTATGCTACCTCCCAGTGCATTAGATGGAAAATCCACTGACCTCCTGATGTAAAAGCAAGTGCTTGCTACAGTGTAAAAATGCACTACTTTATCCAACAGCTAGCAAGAAAATCAGTAGGACAGACAATGAGAGGCCAAAAATACTTTTTTTGATATAAGCAAAAGGAAAGACAAATAAATAATTCAAGATATCAACAGCAATGTAGAAAGGCAGGAGCTTATTAAGTTCAATTTATAGTAGGGGTGGGCAGCTTAAAATCACCAGATTTATAAATCAGAACAATGAAGGGGGGCTAGCTGAGAATTACCAGCAGTGCTTTTAGTTTATGCAGGTTTTAAATATTTTCAAAAAAAAGACAAAGACCCAGAAATTCACTGTGTAAGTATCACTCAAGAAACAATTTATCCAATGGAAAAAATGTGAGATGTGCAGCCTAGATAATTTAAGTATTTATTTCTCACATAGAGCAAATACACGAGGCCAAACAGATTTCTTAAAACATAAAACAAAATAGAACAGAAAAACAGAGAGCATCACTGTCACTCACAGACAAAAAAATATAGGTTTGCTTTCCTCATCCAGCAGGGAATCACCAGCAGTGAAGTTGATTTTTTTTTTACTTTGTTAATATGTTGTTCTTTTATATTTAAATTTTGTAATAACTCTGTTTATCTGTAACCATATTATTTTGATATGGAGCTTTTCTCCCCAGGCTACCACTGAAAAGTGGATATTATCCCAGTCACATTTTTACAGTAAACAAGTGTCAAATACATAATAAAATCTGCTTAATTCATTTATCAAAGACACGTGACTTTATCACATTGTAAAACATTTTTAAAAATGAGATTACATAACCACAGTAAAAAAAAAAAACAATTGGTTAGAATGTTTAGAAATAAAACAGCAATCAGTAACAAAACTAGGAGAAAAATAACTACACAGTTGGAGCACATACCATAGCTTGCTTGAAACAATTAAACCTTGTGTTTAAGAGAAGTTCCCCAAGATTCAGCAAACTTCTGTGCAAGGATAGCTTATTCTTGCATGGAAAGGACCATTTCCATGCAGCATGGCAGAGCATATTCATGAAGGTGTGCTGCCGTGCTATAAAACAGACATGGTTCTGTGTAAGAGTGCAGGAGGTATGTCTGAGAGCAGTGCTCTCACAATACAAATGCCCCCTGCAAACTAGAATTGCCATACAGCAATTTAAATCGAAAAAGAATGCTCATAACACCCCCAACCTGTCAGTGTAAGAAATCTGGGCAAAGCCATAAGGGACAATCGTCCCTACAAAGCCAGAAAGTGGACAGAATAACAGGTTTAGCATAAATATGAATATTCAGCATGGTACAAAACACATTGCGCACACCTCCCAACCTGCCAGAGTAAGGAATCTGGACAAAGCCATAAGGGAGAATCATCCTTATAAAGCTAGAAAGTTGATAGAATAACAGGTTCAACATTAGCATGGATATTCTAAAGGGTACAAAGTAAAATACACAACAAATAATTTTTTTTTCACACATGCAATAAAGGTTAAGCATAGCTGTGCGAGTGTTCCCATTTCTTAGCTATGCTTAGCCCAGCTGAAACTGCAGGATAAGTTAAAAATCAATAGTCATCCAGCTTAAGCATAAGTGCAATAGTATAGCGGTTAGAGTGTACACCTTGCATGTAGTCATTCACAGTTTTGAGCCTCACCAAAGCCATTTCCATTTTGTATGTGCAAACATTACAATTTTAATTTATCTGTATATTTATGTAGGAAGTAACTTATATTTCTCAACCAAAGTGGTGTATTAGGCCCAGATGTGAGGTGTCAGTGTAATAAAGCAGTGAACCCCCCATATAAATACAAGTGCCCCATACAGTATAGTCACACAAGAATAAATGTAATTACAACACATTGGGGATGTCAGGGAAGGTAAATAAATGTATATTATGTAATGAACGATGAATCAATCCCATACAGGTGGTAGTCCAACAGAATGAAACATAAGCAATGCTAAGCATTGCACAGCTATGTTGACTGGGTGTAAGCATTGTGTGCATATGAATACTAAGCAATGAGTAGCCAAGCTAAGTGTATTTGCCCATTGGTAAGCAATGTTGAACCTTCCCTTTTAAGCACTGCCAACTTTAGCTAAGCAGGTTTTCCCGTAGCTTAGCTTAGCTCAGCATTTTCAAAACCATCCAATCACGGCAAAGAGTGGGAAATTGGCCGTATTTAAACTTCGCAGATGGGAATGCAGCTCATAAGTTGTTGTAGCTCTCCACTGTAGGCAATATGGCAGGTGGTGGAGAGGGAATGCACATTTGGGCACAGAACTGGGGCATACAGGAGTCCAAGGTCATGGTAGGACTCCTGGTAAAAAAACATGATGTGAGGCTGCTGCAGGACCAGTCCCAGGGCTTCCAATATAAAGCGGAAGCCTAGGAAAGTCTCACCTGTGATCTCACCAGTGCCACTGGTATCCCTCGTACTGGTGAGCAGGTCTGGCATCACTATACCGACTTGAAATGGAGGAAGAGGGAGCTCTTGGAACTGTGGGTCCAAGAAGCGAGAGAGATGGAAGATGTCCCAGCAGTGTGTAAGTATTCATAGCAATAACTGTTTACCAAAGTCCAGCCTGTATATGTGATGGACAGGTATGCATAAATGTTTCTCTATTTTCATTACAGCTCTGGCTGAGTGGGCTGTAAACCAGGAAGCCCTTGCCAGTAGGCTGCAAAGGATGTCTCGTGAGGCTGGTGAGTAACAATACTGCTTGTAGAAGTCATACCAAATAAATATAAAGGAGTAATATGTCACCTGGCAGTATACAAAATGTGTATGGCTTGTACTGAATAAACCAGACAATATGACAGTAATAATTTAAATAAAAGTGTAACTGCCTTGCAATAAAGTTCTAAATCCTGGACTGGTTGTGTTTACTCAGGTATTGTATGGCATGAAATGTTGCATTCAGCAAGATCTGAATAGTAATGTTGTGTTAACCACTGTTTCCAACACTGTGCTACATAAAAATATGTCTAGAATGTCTGTATAAGAATGTAATTACAAGGTCAGATTGTACAACCAAGAGAGACTTACATAGAAAAGACTGAAGGATAGCTCACTATGATGAAAAGCAAATTGTTGTATTCTTCGCAGACACAGCTATGGTTCGAATCATGGGAGTGGTAGTAAGCTATATGCATAATTTTAACTAGGATTTTGGGAATATGTATATAAACAGTCAGGTAGTGCTAACAAACATTCCCCCCACAGTTCTTCCAGGTAAGAGAACTGTAACTGCCTGGCAATAAATGTCTAAATCCTAGAATGGTTGTGTTTACTCTGGTATTGTATGGCCTGACATGTTGCATTCACCAAGATCTGATATCTGAATAGCAATGTTGTGTTAACCATTGTTTCCCACACTGTGCTACATTAAAAAATATCTTTAGGGATGTCTGTATATGAATGTTGTAATTACAAGGTCAGACTGTACAACCAAGAAAGACTTAGAAAAGACTGAAGAAAAAGGCAGCAGTTTCTTAACAGGTCACTCTGATGAAATGCAGATTGTTTTATTTTTAGCAGACACAGCCATGGTTCGAATCCTGGGAGTGGTAGTAAGCTGCATGCATAATTTTAACTAGGATTTTGTGAATATGTGTAGAAACAGTCAGGTAGTGTTAACAAACATTCCCACCACAGGTCTTCCAGGTAAGAGAAGTAGAAAGTAGCTTTAAGACAGTTGAATTATACACTGTGTACAAACATACCACTGGCCAAACTAAGGCCATAGCGTATTCTAATAATACCTGTAGAGTAATGATTAGAGCAGTGATCATTAAAGTTGTGCGTACTGGAAGGATATACAAGTTGTTAATTGACATCTCTCTCTCTCTCTCTCTCTCCTCCTCCTACCTCCTCCTACCATATCTGCAACAATAATCTAAGCACCCAAATCAATGGGTATATTTTACACCAAACCTACTGTTGGTACATGTCCTATTGTTCAACAAATATGGAAATGTGTTTCTATTAATGTTACATGTTGAAATAGTATCATTGGTGGCCTGTTGCTATCAATATAACCTCCATGCCAGTGTAATGGCCACTGTGGTTCCGTATAAGCATGTGTTCTGTTTGTTATGCAACTGTTCGAAATCTGTTGTTTTGGGTTAATGGGAATATCTATGCATGCCATTATAACTAATCCTGGATTGTATTGACAATTACTAACCCACATATGTTCTAAAACTGCAACACCATAGCAAGATTGGGAAGGCCGGTCAGAGCGACCCACCTCTCCCACCACATCTGGCCATGGCACCAGACCCTAACACATCTTGGACCAACCCCGGGACCTCCTAGTCCACTGGTCTTGCACCACCTTTGGGTGGAACCTCCTCAGGGGATGGGGCTTGTCCCTCCCCTGGGAGCAGGTGCGGACAGGATACCATCATCTGAAGACAGGTTTGGGGATTGGTACGTAGTGAGCTCCGAAAAGAGTTTGGAGATCTGCTATGCCAGCTTGAGGGCCATGTGGTACAATTAGAAGGTCAGCCTTCCCCTCCTGCTCGGCACCCAGCACAGCCACCTTTGGGGCCATGAATGTGCAGTGATGACTGCTCATGGGTGGGGACCTCAGTCCCACTGTTTCCATTTGGGGACTCATGGCATTCCGAGTTCCAAACACCCCTCCCTGTTCAAGGTGTTTTCCCCCCACATGTGTCATATACTGGTCCTGTATGCTGTCTTGTCTGTCTTCCTACCCAACCTTCCTCCCAAATATACCTACTATCCTTCCCCAACATCACACTCTCACCTTAAAAAAAACAGGGCAATCTATTCCCAAAAAAAAAAGGCTCGGCCCATACAAAGCTGTCCATTTTGCACACGTGTCCACTGGGCACATGTAATCTGATCTAATTGGCTTCACAACACCTTATTATTGTCCTCACCCCTCTCTCAGGGGTTTCAGTGTACAAATATACGTTTAAATTAAGTATATATGCACAGCTGTTGTTGTAGAAGAAGTAGACAGCTATGGACCTTCCCTACACCCATCCTGCACACCCCTAGTTGCTTTCCCTATTGTCTTTCCCTCTGTGTGCCCCCTTTTTCACCACTTTCGTTCACCCCTTTTTTATTTTATTTTATTTTAAAGAAATTAACATGAGGATAAGCAGGAGCAACCTCTTTTAAGCAGTAGTAAGCAGGATTAAGCCTGTTTGTGATGCACTAAGTAATGCCTACACAGATTAAGTACTTATAAGGCTAACTGTCTGTAAGCATATTTAACCAGACGTTAGCATTGCTTACCACCGCACAAACCCTCGCAAACCTGCCTACGACTGATTGAAAGTGCCTTAATCACTCTGTATCCAACAGCCCCTGTTCTGTCCAGCAACAAAAAAAAATAGTCCTTACAAATCTTGAACCCAGCCCCTGCATACCATAGCCCTAGCAATTTACCACTAAGCCATCTGAGCTGTAGACACGTCTGATGTTTTTACAAACATATCAAGCAGCACAGTCATTCAACAGTAGGGAAAATGTATCTATATATGTGTGCACACACACACACACACACACACACATATATACAAATATATATATATATATATATATATATATATATATATATATATATATATAGATAGATATAGATATAGATATATATATACATATGTACAGGCTATAGGTCATACTACAGGTGGGAATTGTTATGAAATGAGATATTGTGGTGTCATGTTCCAATTGCACAAATACGAGGTAGTGTATCAGGGTTGTGTACCCTTTATATCCACTACAGTTATATGGACACAGCAGTACCTGACCTGTATATCCAGCCTCCACTAATGTAGAGTAATCCCCTTTGGTGGACAGCAGCAATACACAAACCACATAATAGGTTGCTGCATTGGCTCTACAGGGACACATAGGTGCAGGCAACAACTTGGAAGCAAGTCCACCTATATCTGAGCAAGCAGGTAAGTTCACAGGTGATGTCCTGTAAGGCTGACTATGACTATAAATTGGACATATCCACACCACCAAGGACAATTGCAATGGTGTCTCCACATATGATGTACATTTCAGATGAAACAACACAATTCACCCTGTACTGGGGGTAAAGAACACCTCATGCACACATGCCATGGATATAGGCAACCTGCCTATCTAGGTATGTCTGCTACAGTGTGATGCAGTTAGTGCATGTGCTAAAGAGCTTTCAAAACTTTCATATGGCCAAAGCTGCTTATAACTGCACAACTGTGCTAAAGTATTACATGTGGCAGAGAGTCTGCCTTCTGTTCCACCTGTACATCATGCTAGTTCTTTCTGTCATGCACTTCATCTAGCATTATGGCTTGGCACTTCACCAGGTTATTGTATCATGAATTGTTGTACACCTGTGAGCCATTAGCAGTACTTGTTCATCACAGATGTTGCCACAGTATTTACTAGTTATGTCCACCCCTCCTGGCATGTTTGAAGGGCAGTTATCTGTGCTTTCACCCATTGATCTGGTGCAGATGTCCATTCTGGGCACTGTTGCAACTGCTGCATGTACACAGAAAATCCTCCCCTCTAAACTCCAAACACTCAGACATGTGAGGTTTACCCATATATCACCCAATGTGGACATATGCACTCTCCAGCAAAGAATGGGCTAGCAGGTCAAGAGGATAAGATCAACACCTGTAACACATTATGTGGAACACATAGCTCACCATGACACACATTTTGACAGCCATGACATAAAGTGAAAAGCCACACACCCACATTTCCAGAGGCACTCAAAGGACATCTACCCAAACAGCACAGACCAGCAAGGCAGACACCCACTCAGACACCACGACATGGCACATGCTAAGGGACACATATTTAACCTACACAGTGTGCCCCCAACCTAAGACCCTAAGGCTAACCACCTTGCACAATACAGTGATCATGGGTAACTCAATACTGAGGCACACACATCCCACTCACTAGGTTGAATATGGAGCAGGTAACAGCCAAATATCAATCACATGCGAGCATCTAACACATAGCACAGCCAGTCATGTCACTCCACAACAACTATGCATATCACTCTGTATCCATGTGGGTGTGAATCAATTGGGATACACCTCCATGGACTACATGACAGGAGACATGGTTGAACTCTCTGATTATGTGGTTCAGGCAGGTGTGAGAGTAACTCTGGGCAGTGTACTGTTGTCACCCAGAATGATGATGCGGTACTATCGACAGATGATTGACTGCAACATTGGCTTAAGTGTTATGTGTCATTCTCAGGGGATCCAGGACCTCTCTGCTTGGGATGACATGACTGCCAGAACCCAATGACTTGCTATGGATGTCCTAAATCTGTCACCGCTGGGTTGCCAGGTACTGGCTACGTGTCTTGCCACTCCTATGGTGCCTTATTAGGCAGTGTTCTTAATGTTATTACTACCATAACAGCTACACATGTATGCAATCTGAGGGTCATGCTGCTCAACAGTGGGCATCTAACTGTCAAGATGCAGTCACTCATAGCAGTTGGAGTGGAGGACACATGTCTGCTGTAATGGAGAGGTGGTTCACAGCAGCAGACAGCAGACCTGCAGTATCAGGCTATGATGCATACCACAGCTGTCGGTCCCAAAACATGGACCACAGCACATTCCCACAGGTGGTGTTGTCTCCATATTCATTATGGATAGGAACATCTCCAAACTAGCATCCCATCATAATGCATTGGAGATACTTCCGGTACAACTGCCTTGGGGTAATGGTGCTATCCAGACCATAGCCTGCTATGGGTCCACATCTATGTCACTAGACTGCCAATGCACATTCCTCAACACCCTGCCAACTCTGATGGTCCAATGCAACACTGACATAGTATCAGTTTTCACCTACCACTCCATCACCTGGGGAATGTAGCCAATCGCCAGTACAGTGGCCCAACATTTCTGGGATTCATCATTTTCATTGCCATAGACCAGCTCATACTGACCCCCAGAGGATGCAACAACCTTGACCTGTGTTGACCACTTAAATATGGGACAGTTGCACATCCCAAGATGTCAATCCCTGCATGGTGAGATTCACACAGGCTGTAATTAACATGGAACTCAACATGTAAGCCACACTCCCCACAAAGATAACCACCTAGAAAAAACACTCCAAAGCTGACTTTGCAGCCATGAAAACAGGGGTGGATGTCTTCACTGCACCCATGGCAATGAGATGTAGCTGCATGACTGTGGAATCATACACATAGGCATTGTGCAAACTGTTACATGAATGCATGGTACACGCCAGAGCCAACAGAACCCAGACACTGTCTTCCAAACACTGGGAGACAATGTGATGGTCCCCTGCCATTACTGAAGTGTACATCAGAAGGAGGACACTGTTACAGGGAAAGGTGGTGTCCCATGACTGTTGATCCCCTTTGTGTGGAAGTGAGCTTGAGGTCTCTGGGGCATGTTGTGTGGACAGATTGGTATCTTCTGATGTAGTATTCCTGACCTCATTTGGTGAGACCTGGCTATGTAACTGAGGTAGTGATTGCACCTACATTGACATTACGATACAGGTATTCAGTAGAGTTAGCGTCGTCTGTCCATACAGGGCATGTGTATAAGGCATGGTATTCCCTTTGTGAGGTATATTTTCAGACTCTACAGTTGTTGCAGGTGTTCAGTGAGGAACATGGCAAAAGGGCCACTGTACACCTTGATTGGGCTACTGAGGGGATGGAACTGGGTGCCATGTCCTTTTACTTACTGTATAATACACACTCAGTCGGGAGATGTAACCCATCAAAGTACTTTCTGATGTCAGTGGCACTGTTGTGGTCAACAGGCATATAGACCATTACAATCACACCGTGAGTACTATCTGTGAGGCAATACGCAGGGGAACTACCAATATAGTGGTTGTTACCTAGCCAAGTGTGTTTGTGTATGCTACGTGGGTGGAGCGTGATCTCTGAGTAATAGAAGGGTTGCCTATATTGCTCACTAATCCATACTGACATATTTAGGGCTGTGGATTGTCTACACCAACCTCTATGGTCTTTGACAACTGTTGGCCTTGTAATGTGGACATTGTGACATATACTAGGTGCTCAACATAAAAATGTAGCAAAACCCACCCCCCAATGAATCCTGTTCTTACACAATCACAGTGACCCCCACACAGGATACTGATGCCACATACACACACTCGCCAATACTGAGTTTCAAACCCCTGCTTAGCTATGTATTGCTATTACAGTATACCACATTTATCACATGCACCACTGAGCTTATAGGATGGAGGTTGTCATAAGGTACTTCTAAGATGAGGAACATCACCAGCCCTTGTAAATACTGGCATTGGGTGATGTAGTGGGTGAGAGATTCCAAAAAATATTTTACCCTACACACACATTTACATCTGCCAGGGGTGAGGTTCAAATCTCTATCTAACTAACTTTTCGGGCCATTATGTTATGCATTTACCACATGCACCACTGATCTCACATGGCATATGGTTGCAAAAAGGTACTTCTAAGGTGGATGATATCTGCAGGACTGCTAAAGTCAGGCACTGAGATGTGTACCGGGTGTAAATGAGGCCAAAATCTTTGAGGTACAGACATACATATGTACACACACAAACATTTGTTAGGGATGAGATTCAAACCCATACCTACGTAACTATTGCTACTACATTATTCCACCTTTATTGCATGCACCATGGAGCTTACATGTTGGAGAGCTGTGCAAAGATATCTTTGAAGGTGAATGACATCAGCAGCAGTGCTAAAGGAGGGGTAAGGGAAGTGTTGTAAGTGTGAATGACTACAATATCATGTCTCTACAAGGATACACACACTCTCTCACACAAACACTCATATTTACACAGTTGCCAGAATCAGGATTGGAATTCTTACCTAACTAGTTTGCTACACTATAGTATTATGCAGTTATCACAAGTGTCATGGAGCTTATATGCTGGGGAGGTGTCCAAAGACATCTTTGAAGGTGAGTGACATCAGCTGCAGTGCTGAAGAAGGGGTATGGGAGATTTAGTGTCTGTGAATGGCCTCAACCACATTCATCTAGAAACACACACACACACACACACACACACACACACACACACACACACACACACACACACACACACACACACACACACACAATCACACAGAACGTTACATTTGACAGGACTGAGATTACAACTACTACATGAATACCTATTTGTACTGTAGTGTTACACAGCTATCACAAGCACCACTGACACTATAGGGCTGAGGACTAACCAAAGGTATTTCTACAGTGAATGACATCATCACATCATATGATATAGGCCAATGGGATGTGTAGTGGGTGGGACAGGCCTCATAATAGGATTCTCTCTGTGGCTGTCTGTCTTTCTCTTCCCCATGTCTCTGTGATTGTATGTTTGACATATTATATTATTTTTGCCTTAGATATGTGTGTGTATTCCTAGCCAATGTGTGCATGTGTGTGTTTGAAGTATCAATGGTGTACAATTTGGTGTGTGTGCCCAGTCAGCTGCGAATAACCAATAACTGTAGGTGAGACATGAGCTTCATTTCTCCAAGTTCATAGGTTCATAGGTAGGTACTAGGCTATCAGCCCAAGGGCTTACGTAAGCCTAGCCAACAAGGTTCCCTGGCTTTCGTCACCCAAGAAAGTTATTTTCCTGTGCCACTGTTGAGCAGAGACACAGAAGTGATTCCTGGGGTGTATTTCCTATTTCCCATCCACTCATCAAGATTTTTCTTGAAGAGTGCTAATGAAGAACTTTGCTTGACATAGACGGGTAGCCTGTTCCAGAGTATGGGGAGTCTCTGGGACAGGAATCTATCCCTCCAGCATGTCCTGTTTATTGTGGTGACAAGGTTTAGGTCCCTAGAGCATGTAGCTCAGAGGGATTGGGATTTCTTTAGGTGTAGCATGTCCAACAGCTCTGAGTTTGACATAGCTTTATATGTTAGGCAGAGATCACCTCGGAGTAGGCGATATGCTACAGAGTAAAGCTGGAGTTTTTTGAGGCGGTCAGTGTAGGGCATTTGTTTGAGGCCAGTAATCCTCTTTGTGAGGTACCTCTGTGGCCTTTCCAGCTGCTGCAGATGTCTTGTGAGGTACATTCCAAAAGGGGCGTTGTACTCTATAATGGGTCTAATGAGTGTCGAGTAGAGGGGAACAATGACCTCTTTTTTTCTGGATGAGAACCCTTTTATGATAAGGTGTGCCATGTAGAAGGACTTTCTGACTATTGTGGCAATGTGACTATCAAAGGAGAGACTACTGTCCACCTGGGTCCCATGGTCTCTTATCACACATTCGGTGTTAAGCAGATTGCTGCCTATGTGGTAGTTCATGGGTACAGAATTTTTCCCAAAGGGGATGGCACTGCACTTTTTGGCACTGAGCTTGAGGCCATGGTTCTGACACCAGGCATCTGTCTCAGTGAGGCCCTACTGTAGGATGTCCACATCATTTGAGAACTTGACTATGGCTCCTAGTTTGCAGTCATCTGTGAACTTTGTTAGCCAGAGGCCTTCTGTGTTAGCCTGTACTTCAGAGAAGTAGATACCAAACAGGAGAGGTCCCAGGATGGAACCCTGTGGTACTGCAATTGCCACTGCTTTGAGGTCAGATTTGGTGTCTGCAACTTTTACAATGTGGGTTCTGTCAGTGAGCCAGTTGGCAACCCATCTTGTGACGTAGGGATTTATACCTAGTTTAGTGTGTTTAGCTATAATTCCAGAATGGGCAATGGTGTCGAAAACCTTGGCAAGGTCAAAATAGCCTTGTTGAACCACATTACCCTCATCTACAGCTTTGGTGACTGCCTCAAAGAAGTCAATCAGGTTCAGGAGGCATGATCTGCCTTTCACAAACCTGAACTGGGTGGGATCCAGAGTTTGGACATTACCAGTGTCTTTGTTTATGAGTTCCATGATGATACATTCCATGGCCTTGCAGACCAGGCTTGTCAGGCTAATAGGTCGATAGTTCCCGGGATGAGTGGTGGCTCCCCCTTTGTGGAGTGGGATAACTGTTGCTGTGTACCATTCAGTGGGCACAAAGCCTGATGTGAGGCTATTATTAAATGTGATGCTTAAGTGGGGAGAGAGTTCGTTCTGAAGTTCGTGTAAAACGCAGCCTGGGATGTTGTCTGGTCACATGGATGCTGTGTTTTTGGCTTTAGAGAGTGCAGCTTTTATCTGCATAGTTGTGATTACAGGGACTCTGCAGTCTTCCTGTATAGATATGGGCCCTTTAGGGGGTGAGAGGGGGGGGGTAAAGTTAGCACTGAACCTATCTGCCAGGATGTTGGCAATATCAGTTGGTTCTGTAATTTTCATGCCTTTGTGCTGTAACTCAGAGCAGATCTGGGTGTTGCCGTCGAGATTCTTGACATAGCTATAGAATGCTTTGTGGTTGTCCTTGGAATTAGTGGCAATTTTGTTTTCGTAGCTATCTTTGGAGGATCATATAAGGGATCTCAGCTTCTTACTGAGGCTGACCAGGGAGCTCCTTCACTCATGGGATTTTACTCTCTTTTGCAACAGTTTCTTCCTTCTGTTGTACAGTTTGTTTATGGCAGGGGACCACCAGATTGGCTTCCTTTTTTTGGAGGATAGCGTCTTGGTTCTGTTTGAGATAGCACAATCCATGCACCCATGTAAGTGCTTATAGAGTGCATTTGTGTAGGATTCAGCAGTTGTAACTGTATTGTCCATCTGCATGGGTATCATGAAGTTCACCACTTCTGTCTTAAGAAGCATGAAGTTGGCTTTGGAGAAATTTTTTACTGTGGTTTCCTTAATGGGGGGTGGGGGCGGGATGTGGATATCAAGGGTGATTAGCTTACGGTCAGATCGGACCAACGAGGAGTTGACTTCAGGTGTGGAACACCGGTCACTCATGTTGGTAATGACTAGGTCTAGGATATTGTTGCCCCTGGTGGGGGTGTGGATAAGTTGATCCAGGGCATTGGAGTTTATGAATTCCAGAAAGCGTTGAGCTAAGGAGTTGGTACATGAGTAGTTTTTCCAGTTAATGGTGGGGTAGTTGAAGTCGCCCATTATTATGGTGTTTGGTTGAACCCTAATATTTTCCAGTACATCAAGAAAAGAGGAGTGGGAATCCTGGGACATGGTGTGGGATCTGTAGCAAGCTACAATTTGGATTGCAGTTTTACCCAGAGTTAGTTGCTCTTAGATAACCTCGGATGCATTGTGCTGAGCAACTAGCCTGGAGGTGTGGATATCCTTAAAGAATATGGACACACCTCCACCTTTGGTGTTTCGGTCCAGGTTACATGGCCGAAAAGTGTGGTATGAGTTATAGCCTGGTAGTGCAGAGGTGACTCTGGAGCCTTGAACCAGATCTCAGTCACTGCACAGTTATTGATGTTCTCCATTTTAAGGAGTGCCTTGAGTGAGTGCATTTTGAGCCCATACTACTCCTGTAGGAGCATGTGCAGTATGACCTTATATATTGAGTGTGTGCATCCATTCCAGGGAGGGTTGGACTCCATTTCGGGGTTTTGTGTGCTACAGCTACACCTAGCAAACTGTTTCTGCAGGATATCTGTAGATAGGTTGCCAACATGGAGACACAATGGGCTTAACATACAGGGGATACTGTAACTGTTGCTGTCTGTGCTGCTTGTGTGACATGTTAGGTCATAGCATAGATATTCTGACATATGTACTGTTTTAGACTGTGATGTGTCATGTCATCAGCTACTGACATTTAGCATTCTTGGCTCATAGTCATTTACCGGGAAATACGAGATGAATGAAGCTGAGACCAATATTCTGAGGCATATAGACTACACATTCTTGCACACACCTGCCATTTTGGAGGGGTAGCTAGGGAAAATAGACCACTGGTCCTGTGTAAATGATGCAGCACTTTGTTAGCATGCTGGCTGGGGTTCCCCTCATTGTGCTTTTCTCAACTTAAAGGAATTGACATATCCTGCTGGGGCCATACCTGTCAGCTGTACAGATACACCCAGGTTATCCAGAGGCAGGACTCATATATATGGTCAGTTTACCTTTACATTGTGGTTTACAAACAGTTTTGTGGCTATTCATTCATGAGTTTGCAGACAGGAGTAGTATGGGCAGACATTAGAGTTTCAGACTTCACACACTCCATGGCTGTTATTCTCTGCTCCACCTAACATTATGTAAGTAATATCTCAGAGGTATCCCTATAGTTGGGCCTTTATCCCAGTAGTATTTATGGCCTGAACCACAGTCCTTGCAGTAGGACATAGGGAGGCATGCTACTGGCATTTGTCAAAATGGCCGTGCATTTGTTTTCTGCTTACTGTTAGGTTGTTAGTTCGGCCCCCCTGACATTCCATACATTGGCACTACGGGTGAGGGATGGGTCTTTGCCAGAGGACTGTAGGCCATTGGAGAGTGCTGCAGGCCATCTGTTACTACATTTCTACATGGGATTGTGGGGAGGGTGCACAGCTGCAGACTTTAACATTTTAAATGTTTGTACTAGTATTTCATTAACTCTGTTGGCTTCCATTTCATATTGTATTGTGACCTATCATGCAGACAGGAGGCATATCAGTAGAGTACACATGTTAGATCTTAATAGCATATATTTCAGTTTCAGACATCTTACCCTTCAGAACTGGAATGCAACTGCCAGACCTGTTATAATATGTCTGTGTAGGTCTGGTGGGGGGCTGTTCACCATTGCCATCATTTGGGGGCCTTAGCCCAGCCTTTCTTCATGGTCATCTACACCTGTCTTGTTGGCTAAGGCTGGTAGTGGATATGTGACCCTCATTGACATCTATGTGTGTGACCTACTTGACAATCACAGTTCTTTGGGCCATCATATGTACTGCTCTGGGGGTTGTCACCTTGTGTAGTGCTACCTAGTATGTTGACACCAATATTTGTTATGAATTTCCTGTTGACACATATAGCTGTCAGCTGTCTGCTGCTATCCCATTCAGCCACCCAATTCCCTTGCATGCTTGCATCCATATCATACATACAAGTATGAGAACATACTACTCCATTCAGTAATTGATAGGAAGGGTGACTTACCTTGTTGCTGGACCAGTATTGAGGACAGTGCTGGAAGGGCTGACTATGATGGATGCACATAGCACACTACCTGTACATGGTAAAGCTCAGGTAGTGCCATGTTTGGCTTTCCTTTTTCTGTCTGTGCGAGTCAGAGGGAGGTATCAGTACCTGGGACCCCGGGGTGTAGCTAGGATTTTCAAATTTGTACTCACAGCTCTCAAACTGCTACCCCCCTCCCCAACCAAGCTACGGCCATTCTCGTAATTCACGGTTTGCTCTTTTAGTGTCGATGAAGAGGCATTCGCTGTAATGCCTCTTCAGTGATATAATATAAATTCACTCAAACTCGGTTCCTTGAATTGAAAATTAACCTGAAATGTCAGTTCTATGAAAAATGCAGCATGGTAGTTGGGGTAGAGAATTTATGCTTTTGTTTTCTGTAACTAAGGTACAGGTTTTGAGCTTGAGTAAATTACTAACCACCTGCTACCCCTAACTAAGATGCTTCATTCACACACACACACCCCTACAGTACCTACCTCTTAGTGCAAGAAAGTACCTACCTCTTAGTGCAAGAAATATGGACAAAGCCAAAAATAAACAGGGACAGATATTAAATAATGCTCTTGTGAACTTAGAAAGTTGCTAGAACAGGATTTGTGCTAGTATGAGAAAGTTGCTAGAATAACAGGATTTGTGCTAGTATGAATTTTTCTAAAGGACATGAAGTCTGAAACTCTAATGTCTGTCATTATTTAGCAACTTCAGCCTTCAATGATTTTCTAGAAAATCACAAAATTTATGAGGAACAGACAAAAAATATGGGGCAAAAATCTGGACATTCTGCAAAATTTGGACAACTGAGAGGTATGCTACCTACCTAAAACACACACACACACACACACACACACACACACACACACACACACACACACACACACACACACACACACACACACACACCCGCCTCTCAACCTCTTAGAGCAACAAACTCATAAATAAAACTGAGGCAAAGGCCCAAAAATAAGCAATTTTTTTTTTAAATATTGCTCTTATAAACTTAGAAAAGATAATAGAATAGTAGTAGGTCTTGCATTAATACGGATTTTCTGAAAGGTATGAAATCTGAAACTCATGTCTGCCATTATTTTCTAACTTCAGTCTTTAACAATTTGCCACTAATTTTCCAGAAAACCGCAATTTTATGAAAAACGGACCAAAAATGTGATGCAAAAATATAAAATTGCCAGACAATACAGCTGGGAACCTGTCAAAGAAGGGACACCATTTTAATATGAGCACAGTTAACTTAGAGCAGCTAACAAAATTAGAGAATCTACATGCATTTCTGAAATAAAAGTAATGTATAACTCTAATCATTACAGTTATTTATAAAAAGTAAACCCTCCATGTTTTCTTCCAAAATTGCTATTTTGCGGAGAGATTATTAGGGGGAGAGCAACATTTTGAGCCAAAATTGGGGACAGTTGAGAGGTTTGGATATTCCTAATTCTATAAAGCGATGTATTTGCACATACCTCTCAACCTCTTAATGCAGGAAATCTGGACAAGGCCAAATATATTGGGGGAACATACAAACAGTACTAAAAATTGACCTTGTATAAACTTAAGACAGTTGATAGAATATCAGGTCTTGCTTTAGCATGCATTTTTCTGAAGATTATGACGTCTGAAACTTAACTTCGGTCATTTAGTGGCTTCATTCCTAAATGATTTGCCAGAAAAGTTTTATTTTGCATTTTACAGCACGAACACCAATAAATATCTGTTAAACAAAGCAATGCAGTCTCACAATGAAACTAGACTTAGCATTAAAACTTCTCTGCCCTTGAAACTCACATTCATTGAGACAGCATTGAAACCCACATTCAAAGAAAATACATGTTGCCAGTGGCAGACAAAGATTAACTTTGGGCTGTTTTTAAATTATAGGCCCCTTGCACATGAAACATACACATGCTCTTTGATACACCTTCCATCATAAAAGTCTACTCAAACTTCTACAGTCCACCAGTATCAGTAAATATGCACAATCTCTGAACTAGTAAAAGCCATCTACATAATTCCACATTAGAGAAATCTGTAACTAATGAAGAGGCTGCTGCTAGCAAACAACTTTATATTTCATGGTTTCATCTACAAATAATGTGCCTGTTGCCCTTGAGGAATAAATTGCCTATGTTGCATTAAAAACAATGATACGCTAGTAATATTGCAATAGGGAATGGATGGCAAACTGATAACAGGTTCATAGTTGCTACTAGATATCTTCGCCAAAACAGGTTACAGCATCCATCCCCCTTTACAACACAGTACAGTATCAACAATGCATCTACCTACTGTGGGAGAAGAACCCACAGCCTTCTGCATCAAAAGCAAGTACACTACCTGTTGTGCTATTAACAGTACAAGCAGACTCAGCATAAGCAGCACTAAACTTAAGTTCCCCTGCAGCTCTCAACTCCTTGTAAAATGTCGACACTCAGCTGTATCTCTGAACTTTGCAGCACAAGAAATCTGGAAAAAGCCAACATTTATTGGGGGGGGGGGGAGACAAAAGCCCAAAAACAGGGACACATTTTAAACATTGCTTGTATAATTTTGGAAAGTTGCTAGAATAAAATGCTGCATTATCACCATGCATGTCTTGAACCCAGAACCATATGCACTATAGTCAGTGCAATATACCACTATGCTAAATCAGTAGTTTGAAAAATATGAAGACAAACTTAATGGCTATCATTTAGATAGCTCTCAAACTCTTAGCACAAAAAACCTGGACAAACAAAGCCAATAATGAGGGAATACATGTTCAGTTCTCACTTCACACCTTAGCACAAACAACCTGGACAAACAACAAAAACAATAATGGGAGAAATACAACTTCAGTTCTCACTTCTCACCATAGCTCACAACCATTATAAAAGCAAATCTGAACAAAGTTCAGAAATGGTGGTGATTAGGGACTTTAGGCTCTTCTTACTCTGAAGCAAAGGTACAGGGTTTGAGCCTGAACACTTATAACCAGCAGGTGTATTATGTGGGGGGCATTTACACACACCCACACACACACACACACACACACACACACACACTCTTCAATGTTTGCCATCAGTTCAAATAATTGTGCTTGTTCAAAGCCTTCACACTTACTTCAACATTTGCCTTCAATTCAAATAATTGCGCTTGTTCAAAGCCTTCACACTTACTTCAATGTTTGCCATTAGTTCAAATAATTGTGCTTGTTCAAAGCCTTCACATAATAATTGCGATCGTTCAAAGCCAGCCATCAGTGCAAATAATTGCGATCGTTCAATGCCATCAGTTCAAATAATTGCGATCGTTCAAAGCCAGCCATCAGTGCAAATAATTGTGATCGTTCAAAGCCAACACACACTTCAAACTGCCAAAGTTTGCCATCAGTTCAAATAATTGCGATCGTTCAAAGCCAACACATACACTGTTTGCTATCAGTTCAAACTGCCACTAGCTGGACACACACACAATTGCCTACAATATCTGTTTGTTGCGCTTGCACACACTTACTTCAATTGATTGCCTTCCATTTGTGAATGCTCTTGCCTTCCAACTCAACGATAATCCATCCATTTGCTTTGTTTCCCGCTCACAGCCAGCCGGACATGATGTGAGCTCACTTCCGACTGGCTGGTATCCTCCTTAAAGGAGCCAGCACCTCCTTAAAAAGGAAGAAATATGTACGTTTGTTTGTTTTTTTTTTCAAAAAAGCTACCCCTCTTCTAAAAAAGTTGTACTGAAATCAGTACAGTGCATATGCCTCCCGACGTCCCTGCTGAGACCCTACAGTGTCAGAGTGTGTGTGCTATAGAAGAGATCACTTAAGGCTAATCATTTTTGAACTGAGGGGGTGGAGCTAGGAACTAAATCTTCTATTTAAGGGGTAAAATAAAACATTTCAGAGCTTTACTAGAAAAGCTCACCAGACTCTGCTACACTTTGCTGTGAAGGAAAAGTTAGTTTGCTTTTTATTTGTTGTATTTTGTATTACTTTATTGCCTTTTTATATTTTGAATACTGTGATTTGTTTTCTTTACCTTGTGTTTTACTTGTATTCTGCTTTTAAATGCATAATAAAACTTCAAAAGAGACCACACCTCTGTCTCTTGTGAGTCAGGCAGAAATTTTTCCCACCCACCCACTTACTGTCGTGTTCTTAAATACCACTGTCTTTCTAGTTGCCTGCCTCTTATGTTAATTTGACAGTGTATCTCATTTCCTCTCTGCTTTCACTGGTTTCTGTGAGTAAGCACAAAATTATCATTTGGTGAAATCACCCACCTTCAACTATTTAAATTTATTGGCCATCCTACTGTATTCCATAGTACCAGAATACAAAAGTGACCACCCTCTTTCAATCTATCTTGCTGTTTTAAAAATAATGACTCTCCACTAAAACTTAACTTTTTAGACAGGTAAAACTTAATTTACCTACTTTCACATCTAACTTATCTAATGCACACTGTAGTGTTTAGGATAAACCATTTTTTTCATCTTACCTTTAAGAATCCCTGTGACTAGCACTTGTTCTAATACCTGCTGGAAAGCACTAGGAAGCCTTAAACTGATACAAGCACTCAACTTTCCATGTTAATAAGGAGAAATTAATTGTAGGCACTAAACAGCCTATAATTGCAAAGTACCTTGCTAAGGCAAGGGAAAACAGCTCCTGTACATTACAAAAAATGCATCAAGCCAGGCATGTCCAAGGGTCAACTTCTGGTGATTTCTCCTGTCCACCTGGTGAATCTGAGTATACTGGGGCAATGCAGCAATTGCCTCATGTTCACAGACAACCCTCTCCTCCTACCACCCAACACTACAACCTGTGAGCGATGCACTTACATAGCCAAACTGGAAGCAAAGCTCTCTCCACCCAAGATTGTGCTAGACAGTCAAGAGGAGAAGGCTAACACCCGCACTACACCTCAAGCAACACATAGCCCTTCTAAACCCACACCACCAACACCCACACATAGCAACATTAAATCCACATACATGGAGGCCCTTAACTGTAACCTTCCCGAGCAACAAGGGCCTCTGAATCTGAAATGCAAACAAACACCAATCACAACCAAAGTGTCACATAGCTCACAACACCAGTGTGCCATCGAGCAACAGCCCCGAAGGCAAGACAACATAACTAACACTTTAATCATAGGTGACTCTATAGTCAGGCACACTGATGTCCTACTCACCAGGCTGAACAAGGAGTAAATTACAGTCAGCTGCCTGTCAGGTGCCAGGATCCACCACATAATGCATGCCCTCAAGTCACTCCACAACAAATGCAAATATGACTCTGTCATTGTCCATGTTGGAGTGAATGACTTGAGACATACCTCCCTAGACTACATGAAAAGAGACATGAAAGAGCTCTAGGATCATGTGGCCCAGGCAGGTATGACCCTAGCCCTAAGCAGCATCCTGCCTTCACCCAGCATGATACCACAATATAAGGACAAAATGACTGACTTCAACAATTGGCTAAGCTTCTGGTGTCATTCAAAGAGGATCCAGTATCTGTCTGCTGGGACGACATGATTGAAAGACCATGATGCTTTGCCAGAGATGGTCTGCACCTGTCGCCCCTGGGATTCAGGTTGCTGGCTAAGGCCTTTTTTAGGCAAAGTTCAAAGGAAAAAAAACACCACCGTAACAGGTACAAGCATGTAAATTCTTAAGGTAATGCTACTCAATGCTAGAAGTCTAAACCTCAAAATGCACTCTCTTGAGGCACTCGTAAAAATAGAGAACATTGATATCTGTGCAGTAATTGAAACCTGGTTCAAGGGTCCAGACAGCACCCCTGCAATACCAGGTTACAACTCTTACCACACTTTTCAGCCACCAAACCAGGACCGAAACACTAAAGGTGGACGAGTGTCCATATTCACCAAGAGTATTTACACCACCAGGCTAGTTGCCCAACACAATGCAGCTGAAATTCTCCAGGTGCAACTAACACTAGGAAAGACTGCAATCCAAATAGTAGATTGCTACAGATCCCCCACCATGCCCCAAGATTCTCACTACACCTTTCTAAACATATTGGAAAATATTAAGATACAACCAAACGCCCTAATACTGGGGGATTTCAACTACCCTGCCATTAACTGGGAAAACTACTCATGTACCAACATCTTTGCCCAATGGTTCTTGGAATTCATAAATTCCAATGCCCAGGATCAACTAATCCATAGTCCCAACAGGGGCTCCAATATCCTAGACCTGGTCATTACCAACATGGGAAATCGATGCTCCACATCTATGGTCACCCCCTCGTTGGTCAGGTCTGACAAAAAGCTAATCACTCTTAACATCCAAATCCCACCCCCACTCCCCAGTAAGGAAATCTCCATAAAAAAAACTTCTCCAAAGCCAACTTCATGCTACTCAAGTCAGAAGTGACAAACATCATGACACCCATGCAGACGGGAACTGAAAGTTTGACTGTTGAATCCTACACTAAGGCCCTGTACAAGCACATCCAGTCATGCATGAATTGTGCCATCCCAAATAGAACCAAGATGCTCTCGTCCAAAAAAAGGAAGCCAATATGGTGGTCCCCCTGCCGTAAACGAACTTTAAAACAAAAGGAAGAAACTGTTGCAGAAAAGAGGAAAATCCCAGGATGCAAAAAACTCCTTTAAGGGCCTCAGTAAGAAGTTGAGATCCCTCATAAAATCCTCCAAAGCTAGTTATGAAAATAAAATTGCCAAAGATTCCAAAGACAACCACAAGGCATTCTATAACTACGTCAAGAATCTAAATGGCAATGCTCAGATTTGCTCTGAGCTACAGCAGAATGCCATTAAATATACTGATCCCAAGGATATTGCCAATATCCTGGCAGACCAATTCAGTGCCAACTTCACCGCTCCTCTCACCCCCTAAATGGCCAATCTCAATACTGTAAGATTGCCAAATTCCAGTAATAATGGCCACACAGGTAAAAAACGCACTCTCCAAAGCTAAGAATACAGCATCCATGGGACCAGATGACATCCTGGGCTGTGTATTACATGAACTACAAAATGAAATGGCACCTCATCTAAGTGTCATGTTTAATCATAGCCTCACCTCAGGCTTCGTGCCCACTGAGTGATGCACAGCTACAGTTATCCCACTCCACAAGGGGGGATCCACCTTGGATCCCGGGAACTACTGCCCCATCAGTCTGATGAGAATGATCTGCAAGGCCATGGAACATATTATCATGGAACTATAAACAAAGACATTGGCAACCTTCAAACACTGGACCCCACCCAGTTTGGGTTCGTCAAGGGCCGATCTTCTCTCCTGAACCTGACTTACTTCTTTGAATCAGTCTCCAGAGCCGTGGATGAGGGTAAGGCAGTCCACACAGCCTATCTGGACCTTGCCAAGGCCTTTGACACCATCCCCCACTCTGGAATCATAGATAGACTTATTAAGCTGGGCATTAATCCCTACATCACTTGATGGTTTGCCAACTGGCTTACTGACAGAACCGACAGTGTAAAAGTAGCCGACTCCAAATCGAGCTCCAGACAAGTGACAAGTGGAGTACCTCAGGGTTCAGTCCTGGGACCCCTCATGTTTGGCATCTACTTCTCTGAAGTACAGGCCAACACTAAGGGACTCTGGCTAACAAAGTTCGCAGATGACTGCAAACTGGGAGCCATTACTGAATCTTCAAATGATGTGGATACTTTACAAAAGGGCCTTACAGAAACAGATGCCTGGTGCCAGAGCCACAGGCTCAAGGTCAATGCCAAGAAATATATAGTTATCCCCTTTGGGAAAAAATATGTACCCATGAATTACCACATATGTGTCAGTACACTAAGCACTGAAAGTTTGATAAGGGACTTAGGGACACAGGTGGACAGTGGTCTCACCTTCAATAACCACATCGCCACAACATTCAGGAAATCCTTCTATGTGACATACCTCATCACTAAAGGCTTTTCATCCAGAAAAAAGGAGGTCATTGTCCCACTGTACTCATCCCTCATTAGACCCATTATAGAATACAATACCCCATTTGGTATGTTTGTAAGACATCTGCAACAACTGGAAAGGCCGCAGAAATACCTCACTAAAAGAATCACAGGCCTAAAGCAGATGCCCTACGCTGACCGCCTTAAAAAAATAACAGCTATACTCTGTTGCATATCGTCTACTCAGAGGCAATCTCTGCTTAACATACAAGGCCATGTCAAATTCAGATCTGCTGGACATGCTACACGTAAAGAAATCACAATCCATCAGAGCCACATGCTCCAGGAATCTAAACCTTGTCATCACAATAAACAAAACATGCTGAAGGGATAGTTTCCTGACCCAGAGACTCCCCAGACTCTGGAATAGACTGCCCATACATGTCAAGCAGAGCACCTCTTTGGCCATCTTCAAAAGGAACCTTGATGACTGGATGGGAGAAAGGAAATTTACCCCGGGGGATCACCTCAGTCACCCTGCTAGACAGGGGTTCAGGGAAGTAAATAGTGTGGGAAGAAATAGCCAGGGAATTTTTTAGGACTAGGCTTGTATAGACCCTAGGGCCGATAGCCTAGTACCAACCTATGAACCTATGTGTTGCCTCTTTGCCAAGGCCTGGGCATACTGTGCATGATTCCTTCTGCCTACAAGGGCAGGCTCAGGATGTTCCTCCTCCAAGTCCCTCTGTGCCTATACTGGCCTTGGCAGTGGTGGGGGACTGTGTGGCCCTGCCCTGTGCTGTTCCTACTGCAGCTGTTTTCACAGAATCATATTGTGTAGCATGGCACATACTATGAACATTTGTGTACATGTAGCTGGAGAATACTGCAAGGCTACACCGGCTATGTCAAGGCAGCGGAACTGTGACTTCAGCATCCCAAACACATACTCTACAATGATCCTGGTTTATGCGTGTGCCTCATTATGGTGTTCTTGTTTGGGTGTGTGTGCATGTCTGATGGGTGTTATCAGCCATG
Organism: Protopterus annectens; assembly: GCF_019279795.1. Lineage (NCBI taxonomy): Eukaryota > Metazoa > Chordata > Ceratodontiformes > Protopteridae > Protopterus > Protopterus annectens. Next base: position 1,004,361,946 of record NC_056739.1, read on the forward strand.
GATCCAGTGCATAGCCAGCATCCCACACTTGATGGCCATATGGGATGTCCCCCCTGGAAAATGCCTGATACAGCTGTGAGCCATGCCAGATGTGGTAGTTGTGATAGCTTCCAGGGCTGCCAGCACACACATTCATGATAATTCCTGGGGCATCGCACATGACCTGGCAGTTGATGAAGTGGAAGCCCTTGTGGTTTATTTACACCCTGCTCTACTCAACGGGTGGAGCTTTGATGTGGATGTGTGTGCAATCTATAGCACCAGCTACTGCAGGGTATTCTGCTATACGGTGGAAGAGACTCATACATGTGGTCAGCACCTCATGGGCAGTGGGAAACTATATGTGCTCATTGGCATGTTGTGTCATGGCATCCAGGAACTGGTGAATACCCTTGATGCTGATGCCTGTGAGACCCCCCTGATATCTCCAGTTGGTCTTTGGAAGGTACCTGTGGCGAGTATTCTTAAGCCTAGACATACCTTGGTATCCACTGAGATGTGTTCCTCTCTATTAGTTCTGTGTGTAAGGCGTGGCCAGCACAGCTCAAAGACTTGCTGTAGAATGTCCCTGTCCACGCTATAGTGTTCTACTATTTCCAGCTCATGTAAGCCCTGGCAGGTTACCCTGGGACTGTACACTCTTCTCCTTCTCCTCACTGTGGGTTGGTTGTCAGCATTATCCTCCTCACCACCCTCAGTCTCTAGCATACATTGATGGAGTACAGCAGCAGCAGCCTCTAACATATTTAGTTATTTTTGCCATTTAAAAATTCCCTATCTGTGTATACCGGTGGTGTAGAGTTTGTGGGAAAAAACAGTCTGTAGGGTGTTTGCATAGTTTATATTAGTGTGCTGGGCTGTTGCAGGTGTAATTGTCTGATTCTGATACATTCCACCTGCCAGCTATGCTAGTTCTCCATGATTGCCTTCCTACTGCTGTTTCCCCTCCCCAATGCCTCCCAATTTAAGCCCCGAGGCACGCTGCGCATACCCAGTGCTCAAATGTAAACAGTTCTGCTATTTCCTCTGGTTTTTTTTGGCCTGCTGCATGCCGCACACACCTGTTTATCTAATGTAAGCACCTTTAAGCAGAAATGGCCCTCCTTGGATGTGAACACGCCCTGCATTTCATGGAATAAGACAATACAGCCTCAGACACACCCCCTTCCTTAGCTGTGCTTAGCTAAGGGCAAACACGGACCACAGAGCTGCAATGAGCTTACAGCAAACATGACACACCCCCTTATGAATTTATTCAGCCTCTTATATTTGCACTGTTGTATTGCTACACCTACACAGTTAGGTATAAGCTGACACTTTGAGAAAATCTGTGATTCAGTATAACTCCCCTCATTTGCATACCCCAGTGTGTACGTCCTTAGTTATTGCACTTAGATGGACCCTTTCCCCTTGACAACCAGTGCTCCCTGGTATTGTTTACATTCTGCATGCCATTGACTATAATGGAAAAATGCAGAATGATCTTAAAATTTACTATTTTTTTTTTTCGGCACAATCCCGTTTGTGTGCCACTGCTCTAAGCTTAAACGGCCGTGATCGGCCAAAAAAAAAAAAGTTTAATTTAAAAAAAAACAAAAAAACATTTATTAATGCCATTGGCCTTATATTTGGCCATTGGCATGTGTGTTTGACTGCAATACATGCTTTCCATGAGCTGTCCTGCCTCTTTTTGCTCAGATGTAGAAATGTATTAATTTACTAATTGAATCCATTTCTGCTCTGACACTGTTCCTGCACTGAGTCCGGCCAGCTTCGTGGATCACAAAACCACCTTATTTGCATGTTTTTTACCAGCAAATGAGGTGATTTCCATACCACATGGATTTCCATGTAGGAACAGTGTAGGGCTGCTCGGGCACTTGAAAACGGCACTTTTCTGGATCACTCAGTTGCCATTTTCTGTGCAGGAGCTCCTATATTGTTCCTGCATGGAAAATTGCCGTTCCTGAATCCCGGGGACTATTTTTAACACATTTATTACTTGCCTGTGAAAGTTTCTTCTTAACTTCTTTAGCACCCTGTTTCTGTTTGATTGCATAGGCATGTTTGTGAATTGTATTGTTTTATCTAAAAATACAAACAATTTAAGAAAATCATTACATTGCCTCATACACAAAATTTTATGAAGTAAAATTGATAATATCCTAGTTACTCATTGCTTATCTTACATGATAAAAATAAAAAGATTGTTACCTTTATATTTATAGTACCTAAAGATGGACAGTAACAGTGATATTTACATCACTTATAGTGCCTTCAGGATAAAGTGCATTTAACTCTGTTGTGAGAAAGAACCATTGTCTGTTTTATTTCCATGTTCTAGCCAGATCATGAGATTTATATTATGCTTGCTGGTAAATACTCTGTAATGACCAAATACTATCCTTACATCAGAATAGCCTAGTAGAGTGTTCAGTGTGCTCCAGACACTTCCAAACTGTACTAGAATCAGTGGCATTCTTATTATATTATAAGTGTGCAATAATTCCTCCATCTCTCTGAGACACCTCTGTGTTGGTGATCCAACTCCAGTTCTGGCCCCGTGCCTGACAATATCCCATGCCTTCATCATGGCAATCATCACCATACTGGTCAACTTTTGATGCAGCTAAATTACTGTCCTATTATGGCTACCAACAGCACTGTTATCCTGCACTATTCCTTGTTACAGCTCATACCAGAAGGCCTTGACTGTTTCACCTTTTCCAAAGATACACATATCATATGAGCATAAGGTCTAAAGTAACACTTCTCCCTCCACTGCGGTGAACTTTTCCAGCCATACTTGGTGTCCTATAGACTACTGAGAGGTGATCTGCACTTAATCTACAAGACATTCTCTGATCCAGCCCTGAGTGATGCAGTGCTTTTAGCTCTGGACAGTGCATCGAGGATCTGTTCTTCAGTGATAGGGGAGAATTGGAAGAGGGTATTTACTGAGGGGGGGCACGGGTTGATAGAGGCATGAAATTGGAGCTAAATTTATTGGCTCACAGATTTGTTCCATCCCTTCTGTTTGGTATAGGAAGTTCCATTTACTATTATTTCAGCACACTTTTGGGTGTTCCCTTTGAGGATGTGTGCATAACTGAAAAATGCCTTATGGTTATCCTTAGCCTTGGAGACTATTTTGGCCTCACGGTTATCTTTAGTAGACTTGGTTAGTCCCTTGAGTTGCTTGTTGAGACTGATGAAGGAGATTTTTGTCTTTTGGGTAGCCCTTTCTATTTTTGGGTAGGATTTATTTTTCTTATATTGCGCAACCTATTTATACTGTTTTTTCAGTTTGGTATTGCTGTTTCTATGCAGTTATTCACATGATTTTACAGGGTTTCCATAAAAATTCTGCATAAGCCACAATGTTCTATGAATCTGGGAGCAGGGCTTGGAATTTAGCTGTGCCATCACTTAATAGGAGGTAGTTAGCTGTGGAAATATTTTGAAAGATTCTGGGGTTTGCTGGGAGTTCAGCCTTTATATTAATTTCAAGGGTTACTACTTTGAGAACTGACCAGAAAGGGCATTACACAAAGGTGAATGTAATGTTTCCTCATTTTTGTGAGTACCAGATCCAGGATATTTTCAACCCTATTAGGTATACAGACTAGCTGTTCTAGGTGTCTGTATTGATAAAATCTAGGAACCTTTGAGCCTGCAGGTTAGCGACTGTGTATGTATCCCAGTTTATGGAGGGATAGTTGAAATCATCAATGAATATGGTTTTGGGCTGAATTGTGAGTGATTCCAGTACATTCAAGTATGCAGTATGGTTGTCTTGGGTCATAGACATGGATCTATAGCTAACAAGGATATGGCATTGGACCTTACCCAAGCTGAACATGGACTAGCTCAAGCATGTCATATTGTTTGAGCAATCTTGAGGTGTGCTTAATTTTTATGTACATTAATATACTTCCATCTTTTGTCCCTTCTTGTGCAGTAGTTGGTCCAAATGCATGGAAGACATTATAGCCTTGTACTGCCAGGCTGCATTCCATGAATTTAAACTATGTTTCAGCAATTGAAAGCAGGAACTGCACAGGATGTCAGTTACCTGCTTGACACACCTTTCATAAATGGATGCATTGTCCTGTGGCTTATCCTGGTAGGCCCACAGTACCATACCAGATTCTGTATCCTGTTTTTTCCCTTTCATGTCTAACCTGCTATACTCTCTTTGTGGTCCAGTCCTCCTATCAACAATTGCACACCCTCTGTCAGTCTGCATTTGTCCACTTTTGTCCATAGTTCCTTGTTTGTCTATGTCTGCATTCTCTGTTTATCTGCTGCCCTTGCTATGTCTTTCTTCTTCCCTGCATATGCCCCATGCTACCGTCCCCATCTATAAGTCTTTATAAACAAAAAAAAAAACTTTTTTCCAGTTTAGTTTCCCTTGACTGTGATCTTCTGGTTGCTGATACCCCATTCCTGGCTGTCTTATCTCCTCTAGTCTGCCCCATTTATGTCATGAGGTGTGTTGGCAGTTTTTTATCCATTTTATAGCTCTGAGGATATCTGTCACTCAAGTGAAAAAACATAGCATCAGGTATTACATCATACTGAAACCATGTGTTGACCACGTGACCACACTCATGGTGTCCTCTGCATTACTATGAATGCCGTCATTGATGTGGCTGTGATTATTTATAATGCAGCTCTATTCTCAGCATGCCAGTGCATATGCTGGTGGTAATACATGCTTTTCCCGCCTTGGACCATGTTGTGATAATCAATGCACATAATTTAGCACAGATGCTTTTGCTGAATGCCACAAATATACAAACTGTCATTCAGTCCATAGAAGTAGCTGCCTGTCAGTGGAGTGAATGATGATGAAATGTGGTCAATTGTTCTACTCAATGAAATGTTAACATGTTGGATAAATGCAATATCACATACACAGGGTAATGTAAACATGGGTTTTGGAAACTAATGCTGAAACTTTCAGATATTCTGAAGGTTTCAGCATTTCAGGCTGGGAGTGATTGTGTGAGTGCCGATGAGTTAGGATTACTGTAAGAGATAAGCAATGGGAAATATTGAACATGTTATACATCCTATCAGAATTATTGCAATTCACTAGCATTCTTCAGTTTTCATTATTACCACATGATCTTGCATTTGCTTTTAGCAGAAGCATCAATGGCATTGCAGCAGGAACAGCCACCCCAGATGCAATGTGTGGGTGATGCGTGATCAGGAAGTGCTATTCCTGTATTCCTTTCTATTTTACTGGCATTTATGAATGCTGGTATAAAAATGCACTTGAATGCTTTATATGTGGTAAGCTATAGCATGCTGCTTACTACACATTTAAAAGTAGAAGATGTCCTTTTATTCAATCTTTGCGTTTCAATTAAAGAGCTAAGGGAATGGATCTGGCATGGATACTAAGGGAGTAAACCTTTTTTTTTTGCTCTTCAGTTTAAAAACTGTGGGGTAAGGTGACAGATTGAATAAAAGCACCAGATGCTCTAGCTTCTATTATAATGCATGAGTGTGTGTGTGTGTGAGTGTGTGTATATGAGATGTCTTGTCTAGTGTTAGTGCTATTGAAAGGATTTTACAAAGGTAAAATGTAGGGTTATGGTTAGGTACAGCAAATGTATCTTGGCTAAATTACTTTACATTGATAGGTTCATAGGTGATTACTATGCCAACAACCCCAGAGGGCCTTTTTAACCTAGACATGTTCTCCAAATGTATCTGAAATGTTTTGATAACCTAGGGCTATTTAACATACATATTTAGACTTAGGAATGAATGAACAAGTATTAATAGACTGCACAGTATTTTCAAGACCCTCTTCAGTTCTGCTATGAATTGAATACTTGTCTTTATAGTAACACTCTCCCACCAGCCAGGCTGACCTAGCACACCAAGGTTGCAATTACTTTGCTATTAAATGATCCAATCATAGGCAGCAACCACTAATTAGCCATTTTTCAAAACATTCCTTGTCTTATAGGTTCAGAGGTTTACAGGTAAGTATTTGGCAAGCTGCCCTTCCAGGCCATTTTTAGCCTAGCCAATTTCGCTTTTGGTGTTTGAATGAACCTATACCATTTGATGTTACATTAACTCATTCACTCCAAAGGATCTCAGGAAGTTTGCACTTAAACTTCCAAAGGGTGGAGCCTAAGCCTTTTCACAGAATCAAATTATGTCCTCACATTTCAAACAAATGTTCATATCTCTAAAACCTTATAGGTTACTAAAGAAGTACAAATGGCGAACTCTTCAGCACAAACTATTTTTATAGTGGTAGCATTCTTTAGGTTCTAGGTCTTAAACTGAATTTTATAAGTCACAGTAAACACAGTAACTATTACATGTGTAATATTTTGTAAACTACTTACAATATCTCATCAACCACTCAGGTTACATGCATACTGTCAGCAGCATTTTATTAATCAGGCTGAGAGCTTTCGTATGAGGATAAGGAGTTCTATCTGCGTTACTTGGTTGTTTAGATATTTAGAAAAATGTGAAAATTCTATCTATATACATTAATATTATAAAAACAGCAGCTAATATCTATTTACCTGCATATGACAGAGGTAAGATATTAATGCAGTTGAGTTTGCTATTGTGTAAGCTTTAAGATGAAATCTTTTAAAACCTTGTACACGGCATGGTTTTGCAATTACTGAAGCAAAAATAAACAAGCAATAGTTAACGCCTACAGGAGTCATTAGGAGTTAACTGCAGATGCACCTGGAGGCATCACTCATATGTAATGAGTTAACCTTACTCATCCCTTGGTCAATAAACATATATTACCCCTAGTAAGAATAACTGGGATCATATCATAGATAATTTGAGAGGACACATGCATGGGATACAGCATTTAGCAGCTGCGTCTGTTCACTGGTAGTACAATTTGCAGTGCTGGGTAAATTTTATGTTTCCCACTGATAGATCCAAGTTTATGTTTGAATATGGACAAGGATGAGCTTTGTTTTATGTGGATGAGGAGTCTGTTCCAGAGTTGAAGTATCCTCTGTGAGATATACCCATCTTTCCAAACTGTTATGTTGATACTGGAGAAGAGGTTTAGATCCCCAGACTGAGTATTTCTGATGCCATTTGATTTCCTGATGTGCAATAAATCCATCTGTGCTGGGTCTGATGACCACTACTGTAGGGTCACATGTGGCGCACAACTATCTTTGTATGCATCAGTAAGCAGCTAACTACAAGCTTCTGACATTTAATAATGCATTTTCTTTTTTACTTATATAAATTAGACAAACTTTAATAATCAAATGTATAAGCAAACATGCTCTTGAACAGAGACTTGCAAAATAAAGCATTTTGGAAAGACATATTGCATCCATAGTTTCATAGTTTCATAGTTTGGTACTAGGATATCTGCCCTGGGGCATTTATAAGCCTAGCCATAGTGATGTGGCTTTCGCCACCCCATGTAATGGTACAAAAGTGTACAGAATAGATTTAGAATACTGTGCCTCTGTCTAGTAGTGACACAGTGAAGACTCCCCTTACATAATAGAATTAGTTTACTGTGCCTCTGTCTAGTATGACCCCTGGGGTAAACCTACGATCTCCCATCCACTCGTCAAGATTTCTCTTGAAGAGAGTCAGTGAGGGGCTCTGCCTAACATGAACTGGGATTCTGTTCCAGAGTATGGGAAGCCTCTGAGTTATGAATCTGTCCCTCCAGCATGTCCTATTCATATTTGTGCTGAGGTTTAAATCTTTAGCTCTCGTGGTTCTGATGGATTTGGATTTTTTGAGGTGGAGCATGTCCATCAATTCCTGATTGGACATGGCCTTGTACGTCAGGCACAGATCACCTCTGAGCAGGCGGTATGCTACTGAATAGAGCTGGAGTTTCTTTAGTCTGGCAGCATATGACATATGTTGGAGACCCTTGATCCTCTTGGTGAGGTACTTTTGGGGTCTTTCTATCTGTTGCAAGTGCTGGGTGAGGTACATACCAAATGGGGCATTGTACTCAATCATGGGCCTGATAAGGGAGGAGTATAGGGGTACAATGACCTCCTTTGAACTGGATGTGAATCCCTTCTTGATAAGGTGGGCAAGGTAGAAAGTCTTTCTAACCACTTTGGCAAAGTGGGTGTCAAATGAGAGGTCACTATCGACTTATAAATAGCAAGCTGGTTGTATTGTTGAAGACTATAGTCTAGCTGCTACTGGATTTCAAGATTATTTATCAGTTTCATAAGATAAACATAAAGAATTTATAGTTATGCACTTAATGTCTCTAACCAGCAGTCTGTCTGTTCACATTAGTAGTCCATTGAAGAATTTCTTCACAACTCCCAGGCTTGTACAAAGTCCATCAAACACATCAAGAGGAAAGTGTAGACTGTGGCTCAGTTGCTGAGCTGATTTGCAAGTACAGAGTCATTTTACTTGATGGAAGTCAAAAGACTGTCCTTGGATAAACAGGTACAGTGAAATATTTAGTTAGCCTTGTCCTTTTGGGCAAATCCAGCTTTTTGCATTAAGTATTGAAGTATTTTCTGAGAGGTCAAAATTTTAAATCCAAATAATTTCTTCCTAAGTGCCTTAGAAAATAAAACGTTTCCAGCCAGAAATAAGCTAATGTAACAGTCTAAGGAACCCAAAGCTCTACTACTGCAAGGGTTACATCTATGCCCATTTCATATATTTGCTGTAATTGTATTGCAGCAAAGAAACAAATGCTAGATTTATACAACATTTCACACTAAGGGTGGCTAATGTATGTAATGTATTGCTACTAAAGCATAAAAATGATCTTTTATAAATGTTCTTTTATCAAGTTAAATATAGGAAATTTAAACATGCATTGCTGTGTAACTTCATCCACTACACTAAGTTCTACATTACTGGGAATATAAGGAAGTCAGCATTTATGTTTTCACTTTTGTTCTATTTTCTTATTTTTAAAATGCAATATTTTATTAACAGAATCTCTTTTTGTAAGCAAATGCATCTTTCCAGCACAATGCTAAATACATTTAAAAAGGACTTCCTAAAGTCAGCACTATAACTAATGGATTGTATTTAGGTTTTTATATTGCTTTATTGGAAGCAATTAGGAGGATGTTACTCTGGATAATTTCCATTTGTGTATTACTATAAAACAGATGACAAGCTTTCAGAAAAAAAAATAGTCTGAGTCAAAACAATTGCTTCTTACCGGCTAAGCCAGACAATAAATTCTAAGAATGCAAAGTGGCCAGGGAGATAGTATTGTGATCTGTAAACAGTTTTGAATGAAAATCTCAGCAAACATGATGTTAACATAATATGCTTTGTCATGTAGCAAACAGAAAACAGAAAACAAAAATCTCTAGATAAATACATATGTGCTGCATGCACTTCTGAAGACTTTTGAAAAATGTATCATGCTGTGTTCTAATCTCCAGCTGTCCATGCAACCATATTATCTTAAACATTTGACTTGAAACTATAGGATGGTCTACCGTTTGCTCTTGTAGTATGATTCCATTCAGAGTGACCCCACTATCTTTACTTCCTAGTCATCTCAGAACCTGTCAAAGATAATTTCTGTCTCTCTTCCTTCCTTATAGGCATTCATGATTTATTTCACTTTGTTCAGTCATTTTACTTTGAAAGATCCAGGCTACTTCAGAAATTGCCCATGCTGTAATTAATGTCTCTGTGTACCAGTTCTGTATTAACTAATGCTCTACCCTTCTCACCATAGTAAAGATGACTTTATATATGACAAATGCCTTTCAACCCCCCGCCCGCACACATACAGTTTTGGTATGACATTATCATCACAAAAGGAGATAAATATAGTTATTATGCTTTTGATTTCAGAGTTAATGTTTATCTGTCTGTTAGTCTTTCTCTGCTTCTCTTACTCTGACTGACACACACACACACACACATGCACACGTGCACACATACACACACACACACACACACACACACACACACACACACACACACACACACACACATGCACGCACGCAAGCACGCACGCACACACACACACACACACACACACGCACACACTCTCCTACTCTCTAAATGGCTTTAGCATTGTTTTCCTTCCACTTCATTTACTGTTTCATTCTCTTGTTTCTGAATTGGACTTTAATGGACACGTACTGCTGGCTTGCATTTTATGAGTTACTTCATCTACTAGAGCATTTCATTACATACAGCATCAGCCTTTTTTCTTGCAGACCAGATTAATAGCCATAACTCCAGGTACAGTTTCACTCTATGACAGTATAGAGAACATACCTCCCAACTGTCCAGCTGTCTCAATTTTCACAGAATATATGCATTTTTCTCTCATATTTTTGGGACTGTTCCTTCTAAAATTTCTGTTTTTCTTGCAAATCACTGAGAATTGAAGTCACTAAAGAATGATACACATTTGAATTGGACTTCATATCCTTCAGAACATGTATGCTAACACCAAACCTGTTATCCAAGCAACTCTCTAAGTTTAAAGGAGCAATATTTAAAACCCATACATATTTTTCAGCTTTTGTCCACCGATTATTTTTGCCTTTTCCAGCTTTCTTGGACTAAGAGGTTGAGAGGTATGATAAGGAAACACCTTTAATCTTGGTATGTCTACATTCTTACTTACTTGTTGGCTTCATGTGCAATTTAATCACTTTTTTAGAGATTCTGACAGCAGTACCCCTTGAGTGTTAACTGGGAATGTGGGCATTTCACATTTTCATCAGATACCTGTGATCAAATCTTCATTATTATATAATGACTCAGGTAATGTGTGAAAGTTCACGATAAGATTTGAAAAGATCTTTCTGCCTTTAAAAATCTCATGGTTTAACAGATTCATTAGACACAGATCAACCATAACAAAACATGGCGGCAGCTAGCCTATCTACTGTTCGACAAGCACTATTCCCAGACATGCGTCATATAGCTCTGTATTTAGTCACCTTTGATCATTAAGCCTAGGAAACAACTTACTTTTTACTTGAAGAATTTTTATTCCCTTAATCATAATTATTTGTTCAGGCTATCACTGCATCAAAGAGTTTAAAGAAAAATTTAAAGTAAACCTTGGAGCATTTATTTCCCCGTGGCTTCTGCATTGTAGCACTCCCAAAATGTCCCATTCACTTCATTTATTTCCTCAGTAGTTATTGGGCAGTTAGAGTCTGTTAAAAAGATGGAGGAAAAAGCAATAAAGAATGGCAGTACTACTTCATATACATGTCTGTATCTATCTATCTACACACACACACACACACACACACACACACACACACACACACACACACACACACACACACACACACACACACACACACACACACACACACACACACACACACACACACATGTGTGTGTGTGTGTGTGTGTGTGTGTGTGTGTGTGTGTGTGTGTGTGTGTGTGTGTGTGTGTGTGTGTGTGTGTGTGTGTGTGTGTGTGTGTGTGTGTGTGTGTGTGTGTGTGTGTGTGTGTACATGTGTGTGTTGCATGTGTGGATAAAGCATGTAAATTACTGCTTATTTTGTTTTTGTTGACCTTAAAGAGGGGCACCTTTTAATAAGGCCAATGTGAAAGCCCTTTCAATAAACTAATAGTATACAGAGTAAACTTTTGTCTTAACTAAACTAAACCTATGATAAAGTGAGTTAATGAATTTCTTTTCACTCGTTCACATTATTTTCCTTTGTCACTTTTTTGACAGTCTTTATATAGAAAGAAAGAAGCATGTGATTAGTTCCACTGTGTGATTTTTTTTTTTTTTTTTTTTTTTTTTTTTTATACCAAGCTCCTTTTTAAGTGATCGGTCTTAATTCATGTTTTAGCACGTGGCTCCCACTTGATGATCTGTATGTTCAAAGGAGTCAAGACTACATTTCAACTACCAGGGATTGAGTACCTAATGCCCAGCAGAACTGTCAACTTTTGTTTTTATTTTTTATTTATTAGTGTTGAAGTTTTTATTGAGGTGCCTTTAAGCCATCAGTTTTTAAAAGCCCACTGTAGCACATGATCAAATGGATTGTGGCAAAGCATAGATGCAAATGCGCATCTTTGCAAGATCTGTGCATTCAACAAGATCTAAGACTCTAGTGACACAATGCTTGGGTAGCTGTAAACTTAACTACTGACTCCCTTCTTATTGAGGGTGAACTAAGAAAAATTTCTGCCTATACACTGAAGGCAGTAACACCAGTCATGGTCAGTAGATTTTGTAGGTTATTAGGCAAGATGTCCAGGTTTACCTTAATTATTTTATCATGTTTATTAAGGAATTTAAAGTTTGGGCACTGCTTAAGTATACTAAAATACTTTAAAAATGTTATTTAGAAAAAAAGATACAGGTGATTACTATTCTGTTACAATTAATTTAATGAGTAGGTTTATGTTTATTCTTATGTGAAGGATGGAGCAATGAAGTACTTAACTGATATATGTTGACTCATTAGTTAAAAACTTGAAGTAATCTCCATGATGAATTCGTAGATTAACATAATGAAGCTTACTGTTCTGTAATTTGGTGGTATTGTGTTACATGTATACTCGAGATATAATTGCAGTTACTAAATTTACTTTTGACAATTATATAAAGGCAGCTTTACCTACCTTAAATGCACTACAGTTACTCGGACAGGTCACCTTCATTCCTCAGATTTGTTGTAGTAAACTGAATGTTTGTGTTTATGGAAGACTTTTAAATATAAGATTAGTTTCTACATTCATTCTGTTAAAAATTAATGCAGATGTGTGAACAGATCTTATGGGATATGTGATGTGAAAGCAATTAGATCTCCTACATGTGACTGAAAGACTTCTAAGTACTTATTATGTGGAACATACCTAAGAGACTATTTGATGTACATTCATTTTCCTTGGTAATTTCATATTAATACTGTTTCTTCAGAGTAGTACAGTACCATAATGGGTGTCTAAAACTCTGAATAATATGAGTTGTTTGAAATGAATATACAGCTCCTATCCATTGCATTGTTATTACTACCACTAAATTCCTTATATTATAAATTACTTCTACATATCTACATTGACGAACCTTGTTAAGAATAAATGTTTATAGTTTTGCACTAATTATAATACATACTTCAAAGTTCAGAAGTCTGACAGGCTTTGTCAAATAAAGTGACTTGACTTCTACTTTAAACAGAAAAATTATGAGGTCTTACAAGAACTGCCTTTGTATGGTATACTCAGCTGTAAAAGAACACTTATTAATGCAGCTACTCCCTGCACCACCTTATTAGTGCATGCTAGGCCTAAGCCTACCCCTATAACTTACCTTAGAAAAACACTTTCAGTGACAGTACATACAAAAGAAACCAAGACACACACAACATATAGGTTACCTAGGATAATCCTAGCTTAAAAACACTTGAGCACACACTTACCTTCTGTTCATGCTCACACACCACAAACAGCAGTACACTGACACAACACTAAATCTATCACACTTTTCCTATGTTTCACTCTAAATCTAACCTACAGAAAAGCACACATAGATGTGCACTCCTTAATTCCAAAACATTCAGTGTATTATATACTTTCTGCATTAGATTCAAAACATTTAACTTATCAACCAAATTTCTTTCTTTCCATATTTCACACACTTGAACAAAATTCAACTCAACCTAACCTCAACTCAACTATATTCCACATGCTGTGCCCTGTCAAGGGACAAGTCAACAGAAAAGCAATTATCAGTTCAGATAGTGAATGACCCTTTTTGCTTGGAAAGTAAGATATGCAAAGATGATCTGGCAGCCTGATGTCCATGGCCCTGACAGTATAGGATCTAAGCTACCTGTGTACACCCATGCTATGCAGAACAACTTTTCCTTTACTCTGAGGGTTTTGCTAGAAAAGTGCAAATTAGAATGGTTGATTTAAAGTCAGTTACAAGAACGCTCTAAGCATGGAAGGCAGGTTTATCTCTTAAAAAAAAAATGCTTTCCATATAGAAACCTATGTACATTTTCTTGTATACTAAGACCTGAAGTTCATGGATGGCCCACAGATTAAGAAGCATAACTAGTTCATATGTTACTGTATTCAGTTCTCCGCCCCCCCCCAAAAAAAGCGATTTTGGTCCAAAGTAGTAGTAAGCTGCTTGTTGCATGTAACAAATGTAACAAGCATGCAGCTTGTTACCAATAAATTATCAAACTACCTCACAAACAGACAAACGTACACAAACACACACAGAATCTTTCAGCTCTTCAGTCCTGGTAAGCAGTATCAACACTGATTTCTGAAGCCATTTCAGAAATCCATGTTGTCACTCTACCCCTGGATTATTAGCGCATGCCAACAGTGTATCCTGTCAGTCTGTGCCCGGAACACTCTGCCCCTTAACTGTGCCTAGTTACTGCTCTGCACTAAAGTGACAGCTACCAGCAAAGTACTTTCTTGGAGAAGGACTTCTGGCTGCTTGATATTGCATGTTCAAAAAGTGAGAAGTATAAGGTAGAGGGGATGAGAGAATGATTTATCAATGGAAAATGTCAAAATTAACTAGCTCCTTTCGATCAAAGTGGGCAACATTATTGCAGACTAGCTCTTAACATTTATGGGTGTTAATTCTTAATTTTTGACATAGCTAAAAAAATATTTCAAGTTATTTTTAGTTTCAGTGGCTATTTATAAGTTCACATTCAGGAATGACCTTCCAAATGGTACTTTTCCTCTACCCTTCAAATACCTCTTTGTTTAAGAGTTCTCAAAATAAACCTTCGGTTACTTGATAAACTAAATAAATTCCACTGGAATCCTTCCATGACTGACCGCATTAATAACACTGCCTCTGACATTTATCACACTTGCATAGTTGTATCAATAAGGTGGTCCCATTCCACTCCAAATAAAATGAGAAATGTAAAAATAACCACCTATGGGGAATACCAAGATTAAACATATAAAAAAAGAATGAAAATACTTAATGCTAATAAGAAATCTCAGTCTACCATATTTTACAGCAAACATAAAACAAAAAATGTCACTGATTTACTGTTTGATTTAATAAGGTGTTTATATATATATATATATATATATATATATATATATATATATATATAAACCACACAAGTGAAACGATACAAAGGCAACTACATTCCACAAAAAGTATCACTAGCCACAAGAACCTGAACTTTTCCTTTAATTTAATAGCACTAAGTATTATTAAATTAAAGGAGAAGTCCAGGTGCTGACTGCTAGTGATACATTTTGTGAATTATATATACTAACACTGAGATCACACATTCCCTGCGGAACCCCCCCAACCAAAGGGATTGTTGATCTCACACACCTGTTGACCATCTGTTTTGTCAACTGAACAGATACCGCTATTTCAGAGTTTCGATTATAAAAAGCTTTTTCCCGCACATGGATATATATCTGTTTCTATCTATTTATATGAAAACACAGTAAATCATTAACATGCTGAAACATTGACATGTAAATCATCCATCTGAAATGGTCAAAATGCAAAATATAATCCTCAAAGGATTGAAGAAAAAAATAAAAAATAAACCAATGCATCTCCTACACCCCCTTGCTAATCATATATACTAACTCCAAGACTCCACTACAGGACTTAATCCTTGACCCTCGCTGTACTGGTATCTCAAAGTGAGAAAGCCTGTAAGGTTCAGCTATAGCAGTTTTCTCCCTTTTTGATGAAGGGCCTAATTCGATGGGAAGGTCTGGACCTATATATATATATATATATATATATATATATATATATATATATATATATATATATACAAATGTGTCTATATAGATACAAAATACACACACAAACACACACACACACTTCTTTCTGATGTCTTTAAGTGGTATTATTTATTTTCTTTTTTCAAGTGATGTAGGTCTGTTCAAAGCATTACTTTATTTCAAATCTGAGAAAGTTAACCATGATTATGTCCACTTTTCAGTGCAACGGTCACATAAATATTAAGTTACTACCAAATGGAATTATATTTCAACAGATTCTGAGATTTGAAGATCACTGATGCAATAGCAGATAAAATACAAAAGATAGCTACACACACAGAAGATAGATCATTGTGTCTGAGACAGTACATTGATATTTCAATACCCTGTCAATGAGGACAATTCACAAAAAAACAGCTCAAAAGAAATGGAAAGGTCTATTCAAATGTCTGCAGTTCCATTGCAATGCTGAAAGCTGGCATTGCTTAGTCAGTAAATCCATTTGAATCTACAGGGCCAGAGGCTTGTAAATGAAATATAGACTTTCTTTTCTGTGAAAGAGTAATTCACAGTTTCTCTTGGGCTTATTCTGGCTTTATATCTCTGCTTACCATTCATTAGCCATTAACTTTTCTTTGTTTTGGAAGTTAACCTCAAGTGTCCTTTACATTGCTGTACTGCCTAAAACAGTTTGCTTTATTATTGTTCCAGTCTTCCTATTTATGCATACATTGTGATCAACTTTGGGGCAGTTTTTTGCTCAAGGAGTGATGATGACAGTGTTTCAAAGTAATCTGATGTATATTTTAACTGTCGTAATGTACACTGATTGAATGATCCCACATAGAGAATCATTCTGTGTGTTAATACTTGCCTCTGATCACTAAACTAATCAAATTACCCATTCACAGAATCTCAGGAATACACTCATGCACACGTGCACACACACACACACACACACACACACACACACACACACACACACACACACACACACACACACACAAGCTTTGCAGCTACTTTTATTCATTTAGTATCATCAAACAGTCTTAAAGCAAAATATGGGAAATGTTCATTTATTATTAAACAGAGAAGAAAGGGGTTACTTTTTTTCTGAAGCACATCAAGAAAAATATTCTTTTTTATTTTATTTATTTAGATTTTGTTAACCTGGGTAGAGCACTATTCTAGCAAGACCAATTAGCAGGCTTAGCCCTGGTTACAAAAAACAGTAACAATAATTACAGTACATGTACATTAATGTAAGCAGGCATACAATGCAGTACACATTACAGAAACATATATTACGTGAAAAAATGCCTGGAGTTATAATGTTTGAAGAGCACTGTGTAGAGTCATACAGTGGGTATAAAGATTATGTGCCTTGGTAATACACCCTGCAGTATTTGTAGTTAGTGATGTTGTAAGAGTGTGAAAAAGTTATCGCCATGCTTTTAGAGCTCTATAGGAGGAGATATTGTTAGAACTCTGGGTTTGAAGTGAGGTCCCAGAGGAAGCATGGCTTTTGCGCTTTTATCAAGACCAAATGTCATTTTTATATCATCTGTAAAAATTTCAACCACTTACAGTTATGCTTTCAACTCCTCATCTAATGAAATATATAATTTTAAGTCATCCGCTAAAAGTAGATGAGAAATCTTCAAGCAAGTTTGTGTTCTGTGAGCCAAATTATAACTAAGACCTAATCCATTATGTGAACAGCTTAATAGGTTAGGGGCAATATAAAACAAAGGAGGTGACAAAGAATCGCCCTGGAATACCCCACTTTGAATTTTTATCCATGAGATAATAATTTGTCCTTTATCATGCATTAACTGCAAAGTGGTTTTCAACTCTTCCATGGTCACTGTAATGTAATTGATCAATGCAGGATGCATCTTACACAGCTGTAAGCACTCCTTTATCCATGAATGTAGAATGCTGTCAAATGCGTTTTTGTAATCTGTCTATGCTATACTTAGATTATTCAATTAATAATTATCCATTATGACTTTATTTAGCAAAAAATGATGCTTTGTTGCATATGACTTTCTTTTGTTCCACCTTTGTACTATTGCCATGATTTAGTTTTGTTTTTTTCTAAATGTCTACATTCTCTGTTGGGAAAAATTCCAGTATAATTTGTACATTGTCAGTAGGTAAGTTATTGGTCTATAGTTTTAGGATTGCTTATTCAAGGAGGAGTATCATTTTTCCTGTTGTTAACCAGGTTGATATCTGTTCAGGATGCACATATAAGCAGTTCTTACTCAAGGCTAAATCTTCATATAAAGATGTTAATTCTTTTAGCCAGAAGTTAGTTAATTCATGTATGCCTATGGTTTTCCATTTAGGAGCTTTTTTTTTTTTAATTTTGTATCAATTTCTCTAGCTGTTACTTCATCCCATTTCATATCCTGTAAATCTGAACTTCTTACTGTTTCTTTTACCTCTTTCATCCCTTCTGCATCTTTGTTATGTTCTACAGAGTCTTCATAGATATTTCCCCAAAATCTATTTCTTTTTTTCTTGGTGCTGTTTCTGTTCCTTTTACTTTGTTTCCCAATTCTAAAAACTATAACATTTTTTTTTGGTCATCAATGAATTGTTTTGTAGTATTTTTCCTTTATACTTACCTGCACATCTTCTAAGATTTTCTGCCTGTGTTAATATCTTATGTTTATTATTTTCAGTAGTGTACGATATATCCAAGTCTATTCTGGTACAGCATGTTACTTTAATCACGTCTATCTAAGTGATTTTGTTGATCTTTTTCCTCTTCTATACTCTTCTATCAATGACATGTCTTGTCTTAATTGCTTTATATGCTTTATATGTTAAGTAAGATGTACAGTAATATATCCTATTTTCTTCTGTAATATGACAATAATTTCTGTCTTCATACTGCCATCTGTTTTATCAGACTTCTAACACTTTCTGTAATCTACATTTCTTTCACTGATCTTAGTATATCTATCCATATCTATTAAATCATGCTTCTTTTTCCTTAGATTGTTTTCTTGTAAACTGGGGGCACATTCTCTGCTCATGGGCCCATCAGTAAATCAAGAGCTGCCACAGTTCCTTACTCCTTCTCTCTTCAATCTACTGTTTCATGGTCACTGTAATGTAATCAATCAATGTAGTGTGTAAGCTATTAATCTGTAAGCACTCCTTTATCCATGAATGTAGGATGCCGTCAAATGCGTTTTTGTAATCTGTGCATGCCGTTTTTAGAATCTTCCCCTTTTTACAATTCTACATGATGACTTCATTTAGCAACAATGTTTGATGCTTTCTTGATCGCATTTGATTTCTTGCCTTCCTTTCCCTTATTTCTCTGTGTTTTTGTGGTATTACCTGTTTGGTTATTAACTTAGCTGAACAGGAATATATCCTATTTACGTCTGTCATATCACATGATTTTCTGTAACAGTCTTGATTATGATATTTATCTGTTTTATTAGACTTTTAACATTTTGGGTTCTGTAATCTATCACTTTTATTGATCTTAATAAGTGTATCCATCTCTATTAAATTAAGCAACTCTTCACTTAGATAATTTTTTTTTTCTAAACTGAGAAAGTATTCTTTGTTCTTTGTTCCTGTGGGCATTCTATGGAAAATTCCAGAACATCTTCTTTTAACATATATTCTTCAGTTGCATCTTGCGTCAGTCATTGCTCTTTCATATGGGACCTCATTGGCATATCACTGCACAACACTGACTAAGCCAGAGTTGCCACTGTTTTCTTTTATATCTTTCCTGTGCAACTCCAACTCAGCTTTTGTACTGGAAGTTTTCCTGTTCCACTTGTTTCTCCTAAATTTGGGGACTCATTGTTGCATCATGCTGTGCTATTACCAAAGTCAGTTTTTTTATACTAAATCCTTCACTTTGCATGTAATCCATAACTTCAGTTTGTATTTCTTTAACTTCTCCATTATTAATCCTCTTTTCTACTCCCACCTCTTTGTTTTTTTATTTTTGTTTTGTGAAATTTTCCATATCTGGATACCTTTGCCTATATTTCTCTTCAAATATCTTTGGTGCTGCTTTTGTTGTATTAATTAATTTTGCTTTCTCTTTTGCATAAATATTGTACCATACTAAATCTCTTTTTCTTTCCCATGTCCATATTTTTTATTCAGATGTCTCCCACTCCACCTGTTTCTCCTTACTTTGTGGACTCATTATTCTATCTTACTGTGCCATAACCTGTGTTAGACTTTCTGCATGTACAAGCAATACCAGCCTGAATCCTGTTTTCTTATTTTTGATAAGAATACAAAGTGATATTTTGAGAAGGATCTTACATTAGAAGTTCTGACAACAATCGATTTTAGTAATTTCATATGCTGATTTCACTCCTGTGCAACTAGCTTTCCTTTTTTTTTGCTTTGTTCTTCCTTACGAAAGGTGTGCCCTACACTTAAAGCTGGAAAACTACATTTCCTTGATACTAGGTTACTAGATTCCATTGTCTCTCTCTCTCTCTTTCTGTCTCTATATCTTTATCTATCTATCTATCTATCTATCTATCTATCTATCTATCTATCTATCTATCTATCTATCTATCTCTATCACAATATAGATAGCAAAGTTAGAGGCTTCACCATGTAATTCCTTAAACCTCATATAGTGGAGGCCCATGGAACATAACAATGTTTTAGCACTATGGCATATATCCTGTATGGCTTTACTAAAGAACGTTTAAAATAACAGTGAAAACTGTAGCTTGGCTGGGTCTTTCTTGCATATTTTAGTGAATGGTTTGTCGGTGCAACCTTTTTACCCTTTGCTTGTACATATCTGTATATGTATCCAATATAGATTGATACAGATATATATATATATATATATATATATATATATATATAAATATACGTGTGTATATATATATATATATATATATATATATATATGTATATAAAAATATAAAAGTACTTACTTATGTTAACACACCACAACAGTGACACGCAAACTTTTGACTATATATAATCAACATATAAATGTCAGTAATACATTGAATATGCCCTGAAACACTACCTGAAAACATATAAACCAAAAAGCAACTTTTTAGCAGGTGGGCAAACACTGCATCATCACCACCACAGCTTCAGGATTGTAGATATGATAAGGTGCACAATACTTCAGCAATAAACAGAAAGCTGTAATTATGAATGAAAAACAGATAGCTTGGAACAGGATACTAAGTCTATTCTGGTTAAATTTCATGTTTAGCTAAGAAAAACCTTGCAGATAAATTTAATACTTTTTAATCTGTATTTTAAGTGCTCCCTTCACTGTAAGGTGAGCTGTTTTTTAACTTATTTTTTACTCACACATTATATAATGCACATTATATTTTGTACCTCTGAAAGCAGGCCTTGGGGAGGGTTTTGATGGTGAACTCTGGCCAGGTGAGTGATATAGCTTTGCTATGTCAGCCCACAAAATGTGTGCAGACCCTTTATGTGGGTTCACCATGCACAAGTTGTAGGTGCTGTTCTGCTGCAATGGCAATGAAATGCAAGATAGAAGAAGAACTGATTAAGGTAGACTAGTTCTTGCCATTGGAAACTAGTTCTTGGAACACAGGATTCACATCTTTGGCGAGGAATAAGCCAGAGTTTAACTGAACTTGTCTCAACACACATATGCAGGCAGGAACACCCATATCCACATACACACACACACACACACACACACACACACACACACACACACACACACACACACACACACAAGCGCACACACGTGCACACACACGCACCACACACACTCGTGCACGCACACACAAACATGCACACACATACAGCATAGAATGCAGAACTACATTAAGAGTTTTTGAACAGAGAATATTGTCTTGGCTGATGTAGTAAGGCTGGTAATGATTACAGGAGACTGTCAGTCTTTGGAGTGCTGCTATATTTTGGTTTTGGTTTCATAATGGATAGTTGCTTTTGCTATTCCCTTAGATTTTGATTTTATTTTAATTGCTTGCTTTATTGCTGATTTGCTGTAGTGTAGTATCTTGTGTTTTTTATTGTCTGGCTTCAGTTGTTGAGGTTTATGGCATTTTTTGTACAAGTGAGGCTGGAACACAGAGAGTATATTTCGGTGTTTTGGACTTCCTGGATAGGTCTACCTTAATGACCTTGTTAGGAAGGACTATGGATGATAATTTGCAGGCGCCAATATCCTACAGCATCAGTACAAATACAATGTGAATATTTTGCAACTACTAACAATGAACAAGTAATTTTATTTTGGCAGTATTGTACATGTCAATTTGCCAGAAAAAATGTTTTAATGTTTATTTAATTGCTGCTTGGGTTTTTATTCATTGCAGCTGATTGTTAACAAAATGTGTTGACTGTTCTTTAAACTTTTGTGCCATTTTAAAGCTTTTGAACTGGATAGATAGTTGCAACATTTCATTATTTGAGTGCAGACTTCGATTCAAGTAGTATAATAAAAACAAAATTGAACTTGTACTTCACAAAAGTTGTTGATTCCTTTTTTTAGTCTGGAGTTGAACATGAGGAGATGATCAAGGTGTGCGTACATGCACACAGTCCTAGATGGGTGCCATGTTGCAGTAAACGAGAGGGTCACCCCCAAAGATATTCTTATTCTCATACAGAAAATCTGCCTTGGTTATTTGTGCATATGCATCTAATAGCTATTCAAAATATTTACCTTCTACAAAATCATGAATGTGGTTCTTGACAGGGTGCTACTTATGGATGCTTTATATCTACTGGGCAACTTTAATGCTCACATAGAGAATGGTGTAGATTTTGACATTTGCTCTTTTTATGGAATGCATAACAAACATCATGACCAAGCACACCGATGCTTATAAGTGTAATTGTTACCCGAGCTTTTTGGACCAGAGGCCATATCATCGGACCTGAGTCAGGGTGTTCTGGGCACTGTGGTCAAGACGGGCACTGATCTATGAGATGATCATTTTATGCTATTTTGGGTCAGCTGGCCACAACAATGAGAAAGCCAAATGTTTAGTGAGCCATCATGGGAACGGCTATCTCATTCTTCTGTGGGAACTAATTCACCTCTAATCCCTGTTCTATCAACTGACAGGTGGGAGATGTGGAGACTGACCTAACCTTACTCAATATCTCAGTTGCTCAAGTTTTTCAAGAAGCATGATTCAAAACGTGGTTGGCATTTGCTATGGTAGCATTTGTAGGACCTACTGGTGGACAACAGTAGTAGTAGAAGCAGTCTGATGAAACTTGCCTTCTGTGCAATGTTAATAGGAGGATCTGCAAATGTGACTTAAGGGTCCTAAATTGCCTGAAATGTAGTAGCAACTGTGCAAGTTTCTAAAGTGAAGGCCTAAGTGTGGGAGGACTTTGATAGCCACAAGGAGAAATAAATTAGAATGGCCTCAGAGACGTTCTGAAAAATACCTTTACTTTGATGGAAGAGGCAGAATGTTGCCAGTATACTTCTCAGTGGGGAGTGGAATTTACCCTTGAGTGTAAAAATTGGTTAAAAGTTTGAAGAACTCTGAAAAACACCTGAAGTTAGTGAACATAACATCCTATAAGAAGGCAGTGCATGAAAACCAGATAGTGGGCATGATTTCATTTCAGTAATCAGGCCAGTGCAGAAATGAAACAGCTCCACTAAGGAAAGCTTGCAGTAGTGGATGAAATAGAGACAAAATGCAGAAGGTCCTTAACATGATTGATTGTTGGCTTTACTGGTTATTGTGCCTTTTTACTGTTGTTTGGCAGACTCGAGCATTAAGTTTGGATGGCAAACTAGGCAGTGGTCCTTACTTTGAAAAAGGAGGGCAGGAAGGTACAGTCCATTTATAGAGAGAGAGACCAGACTCCCAAGCCACCCTGAAAATGCGTATGCCAGGGTGATAGAAAGAAGATTGCATTCAGTAGCTGAGCCTCTGTTTAAGGAAGACCAATTTATACTCCATCCTAGTTGTGAAGCAGTGTATCAGTTCTGTTCAGGAAAATATATAAGAAGGAACAAAGGGCTTTGCCAGTAGTATCTACATGCGATTTGTGGACATTTAGAATGCAAATGATGTATGTATGCTGTAAAGCATTTTGTCCGGTGCTACATAACTACTGGGTCTATATATCACAGTTATGTGCCATGCAGTCTTTGCGTGGATCATCATTACTGATGTTAAAGGGGAATTTGACTCTGCCAAGAATACATCTGTTGTCATGTCTGAGTGTGAAGCAGCTAGGATCAAAATTATTACCACCAAATGATAGGTCCTGGCTGCCTCCCTGAAAAGAGTGGCTTGCCTTTTGCAATGGAGGTAAGTAGAACACCTTTCTCAGCTGGACCAATTTTGAGCAGATTGGGAGATTAACTACAGAATGAAGGCTGAGGTGACAGTGCTGCAGACACTGTACTGGACTGTAGTTGTAAAATAAGAGCCACATCATAAGGCAAAGATCATAGATTGCTGGTCATGCTATATCCCTATCTTCACCTTTAGTCATACATTTTGGGCACTGAGTTCAAGAATGAGGTTATGAATTTAAGTAGCAGGATTACGGATACTTTAAAGAGTACTGAGGTTACTGTCTTTGGTATGGTAAGGTGTTGCGCAGTCTGTGAGGATCTCAGAGGATGACAATACTTCCCCTATACTGATATGGGTCATCTGAGGTATTTAGGTGAATTGAGATGACATCCCCTATGCGTCTCTCTTTGGATATGTACCAGTGTTGGCAAATGTCTAGGACACCAGGGGAACAGACTAAGAACATTCTGAATAATTATATTTTTTGGATCACTTAAGAATTAATGAGAATCCAAAATGATGATCTACAAACTGTTAATGAAAATAGTGAAGTGTGGTCTGTTGTGTTCAGATTTCTACCTCTGCAAATCTCACCAAAATAACTGGTTAGAAAAATGGATGGCTTGATGGATGAATAGAGAAATATTTTACAGTACAACGTCTGATATCACTCTATACAAATAGCAGTAGGTATATGAAAATAAAATGATAGTGAAGTTTAATTTATTTTATTTATTTATTTTATTTTATATTTGTTGACCGGGCTAGTCTAGCTGGAGATATTTCCATTTTCAGTAGAGGCCCGGGGAGAAAAGCTCCACATACTTAATAATAATATAGAAAATACAAAGCAATAAGAGGCAATGCCACATACCTTAGGAAGGAATTAACATAACATTGTACAGTAAACCATCAGGATTAACAAATTATGATACATAACATTTACAGAACATTTGTTGCCAGAGTAGTAATTTAAAGAAAGAGTGAGAAGTGAGGTTACAAGCTAAGAGTAGCATATTAGTCAGGATTGAAGCAAGGGCATAACCAGTAGGTTTTTAGGTGATTTTTAAGATTATGTTTGAAGAGGGGAAAGGAGGAAATTGAGGTTAGGTTGGGTGGCAGCATGTTCCATTGCTTACCAGTGGTGATGGAGAACAAGGAGTCACCAGCCAAGTTGTTAGATTTGGGTATATAAGATAGGAGTTTATTAGTTAATACTGCACTCTCAACTAAAGGTAGTGGGTAAGTCACCTTTTCAAAGGCCATATACTTGTTATAGTTTAGACGGGCAAATTATGGGAACATAATTCACTGTAACTAAGGAAAGTGCACAGTAAATGCATTTAAGCAGCACTTGTTATTTCAACAGTTCTGATCGCTAAAGTATAAGAGTCTCACCTCTCTGTGGTACGCTGCAAAATACGTATGCTAACGAAAAGTTACATGAGAATAAAATGAATTTTAAAGATATTTATATAGAAATGAGCTAAAAGTGTACGCACTAGGTAGTTATGAAGGCAAATAATTATGTTATAATCTTAGCTATAGGAGAGAAGGAGCAGCATTCAGGTGTCCTCGAGCCAAGCATCAAGCATGGGATACCTGAAAGGAAATGCAACAAATATGAAAAAAGATTTTATATATATATATATATATATATATATATATATATATATATATATATATATATGCGTCTATGAGATCTGTACTGATCCCCGAATAACAACATCACCGAATCACTCCTGTTGCAGAGATCGTACTATGGTGCGGATAAGGGAATATTCCCTTTTCCTCACTGTAGTGCGATCTTGGAGTGAGAATATTAAAGTACAGGGGTGTGGGGGGTACAGGGGGGCTTTCCCTCTGCATAGAAGTAGATTTATTGTTTTTTGTTTTTTGTTTTTATTTAACACACTTTAACGAAAGCGCTTTTTCGGCGAAAGCACTTTCGCTAAAGTGTGTTTGATGGTTGTGGATTCAGACTACTGACCTTTCATTCAATAGTCCTAGATCCGCATATATATATCTATATATATATATATCTATATATATATATATATATATGGATCCCTATCAGATGATAGAAACTTCATATGACTGAAACTCAATTGACTGAGACCATAAGACTTAAATTTCAAAATACTGAAAAAATCACTTGACTGAAACCCATAATACTGAAATCTTACAATCTAAATTTCAACATAGTGAATTTTAAAGTGGATGATATGAAGCCAGAATAGGTGGTTGGCTACTCCCCCCACACCCCATCCCAATCCCTCTGAGCTACATGCTCTAGGGACCTAAACCTTGTCACCAGAATAAACAGAACATGCTGGAGGGATAGATTCCTGTCTCAGAGACTTCCCATACTCTGGAACAAACTACCTATCTATATCAAACAAAGCTCCTCATTAGCACTCTTCAAGAAAAATCTTGAAGATTGAATGGGAGATAGGAAATTCACCCAGGGGATCACTATTCAGGCTCTGCTTGACAGGGGCACAGGAAAATAATTTTCTTGGGTGGCAAAAGCCAGGGTACCATTTGGCTAGGCTTATATAGGCCCTAGGGCCAATAGCCTAGTACCTACCTATGAACCTACGAATCTATGAACCCCCCTAACTATATATATATATATATATATATATATATATATATATATATATATATATATCTATATATCTATATATATATACATATATATATATATATATATATATATATATATATATATATATATATATATATTCTAACTCCAGGATCGCACTACAGTGGGATAAAGGGTATATACCTTTTCCCCACGGTAGTGCGATCTTGGAGTTAGTTTATATATATGGGGGGCCTAGCCCCCCCCCCCACCTATTCTGGTTTTTATATCGTCCACTTTAAAATTCAGTATGTTGAAATTTAGCATGGTAAGATTTCAGTATTATGGGTTTCAATCAAGTGATTTTTCACTATTTTGAAATTTCAGTCTTATGGTCTCAGTCAAATGGGATTCAATCAAATGAAGTTTCTATCATCTGACAGGGATATATATATATATATATATATATATATATATATATATATATATATATATATATATACACATATAAATCTATATTGGCATGCATAAAATGATTGAAATACCCAAATGTCTACAAAAATGCTGACACCTCATTATGTATGCAAAGAAGAATAACTTCAGAGCATGCAAATATGCAACCTCATGTGGTGAATTATGCTTCCCACTCTCCTACCCCACTGCCAGTTTTTATATTCTAACTCTGAGGTTGCACAATACTGGGGAAAGGACATATTCCCCATCCCTGTAATGTAGCTACTGTGCACACCTATTGACCAAATCTTTAGCTGACCAAACTGTGTCGAATAAACAGATGTGTCTTTAATGACAGTTAAGTAAATTACTGGTTCTCAAATATGTGTGCGTGTGTGTGTGTGTGTGTGTGTGTGTGTGTGTGTGTGTGTGTGTCTGTGTGTCTGTTTGTATACATTTAGAACTGAATCAAAGCATCATGGGATTACAGAATTACAGAATGCGCAATGCAAGTAGGCCAAGAGGCTATTAGCATTTTACCAGTAAAACCAATGGGCATGTCCATGATATATATCTATATATATATATACTAGCAATGTGCTGCACTTAAATTCATAATAGTTACAAATATTCCTTCCAGAGTACAACAATTTAAAAGCAAGACAAATTTGGTTTTCTTTTTAAAGTAGGCCAGAAAACAAAGAGAGCAAGTTTTTTCCACCAAAGAGCATACAAGCGGGGTTTTGCTTGCATGTCACATTGCCAAACAAGAAGTTGTAATTCCATAAGCTTTGTAGGACATCTCCCATCACATTTCCTATTTTTAGCCACACTTTCCATTTTGCATTCATACATCACACACAGTTTACTTTAAACACTTTTTCCTCAGAAATCTATCTAGACCCAGACGTCAGGAATGAGACTTCTTCAGGAGGTAATGTGCATGGTATACTCCCCGAGGCAGCTGCTTCCCACTAGTTCTCATAGATACTTGCCTCTCTGCTTAGCTTGCCTATTTTGTACTTCTCTTCTCTGTAACATCTATAGCAGGCACAAACACAAAAACGTAATATTTTACCCAAGCTTAGCTTACAGTTTGAAATAAGCATTTTTTTAATTCCAAGATTTATTGTTGTGAGTCCTAAAATAGCAAGACTGAGAGAGTAGCAGTGTGATGGAGTAGTCATGAGTATGCTAGCATATATAAGCCAAGCATCACAGTGTCTCACTTTAGATATATCTAAAAATCCCATTTTCTCATTTCAATTAAAAGTCCATAATAGAAGTATCCACTTATTCTAACATCCTAGTTATAGCTGATGCAATTGTGAGATACAATGAGGCAGCACTTGCCAGGCTGTGCAAGGAGGGGATCACTGTCAGTTTCATATCAGGTGCCAGAATTCATCAGGATCATGCAGCATCTCATGTTTTTGCACCCAAAGTACATATGACACTATAATAGTACTTGAGGTATACCCCCTTGGACTATATGAAGAGAGACATAATGGAGTTCTTGGAATATGTGTCTGAGACAGGTGTGAACATAGCCTTGAGCAGCATTTTACCATCACCGAGAATGATACAGCAGTAAGAACAAAATATTATAGGTTCATACATTCATAGGTCAGTGCTAGGTTAGCTGCCTCCTGGGCCATTTTAAGCATAGCCAATTTCCCAAAGGTGAGATTCAAACCCCGTACTTCTGTCTGTGAGGTAAAAACATTAACCATTATACCAACTCTCTTCACTGAATGTCTGTACTCTAAGGGACTGTATTGCTGACTGTATGATACACAGTTACACTCTTCTGACCCCACACACACACACACACACACACACACACACACACACACACACACACACACACACACACACACTCAGACAAGTGGACTACAGTGAGATTAGAGCCCCTACCTTGATAACTACACTGACTAGAGAACTCAGTGTTAAAAGCAATTGTCATGGCACAGTTATCAATTCAACAATTGGTTTAACATCTGATGTCACGTAAATATATATATATATATATATATATATATATATATATATATATATATATATGTGTGTGTGTGTGTGTGTGTGTGTGTGTGTGTGTGTGTGTGGGTGCATATACATATACACAGACACACACATATACACACAGACACACACACATACACACACACACACACACACACACACACACACACACACACACACACACACACACACACACACACACACACACACACACACGTGTGTATGTGTATGTGTGTATCTGCTTGGCAGGAGATGGTAAACAGAATTTGAATAACATAAAAGTATTGCTGCTCAATGCTAGGAGCCTTAACACAAATGTTCACCTCCTTCAAGCGCTCCTTACTTTTGAAAACAACAATATATGTATCATCACAGAGACCTGGTTCAAGACAATTGAAAGTATGTCATCAGTGCAGGATTTCAATGTCTACCACATGTTCAGGAAACCACCAAATAGACCAGCAAAGGCAGGATGGAGTTCAATTATCCTTTATTTAACGTACTAAAACAGACCGGTTTCGGCAAAAATTGCCTTCTTCAGTGTAGGACAGAACTGTCTACACTGTCCTACACTGAAGAAGGCAATTTTTGCCGAAACCGGTCTGTTTTAGTACGTTAAATAAAGGATAATTGAACTCCATCCTGCCTTTGCTGGTCTATTTGGTGGTTTGCTGTATTTGGTTCAGACCGTGCATTCCCCCTTGCATGGGATTCTGTTGGTTCGTTCTATTACCACATGTTCAGGCCCAGTAGATTAGATAAAGCTATTGTAAGAGGGGGATTCCTCATGAAGTCTGAGCTAATTTTATCTGCTAGTAGACTGGCTATATCCCCTGCATCTTTACTTTCATGGTTCACAATTATGAGTCTTGCAATTTCAGTAAGGACCCCACTTTGCCAATATCTGCATGTATGAGTCACATTTGAGATCCATTTGCTCATGGAATGTTACATCATACTAATCCACAAGAGGTAACCTAGCAAAGTCTTCAAATAATTCCAGACACTTTTCCTCAAAGCTGAATTCACTTACGTATCAAAAAGTACAGCTGTAAAACTATAAGATGGTTAAATGTAATATTCATAACTATCCAACTGAGTGTTTTTCTAACCCTAATTTACATCTTGAAAGGTGCATTTGAATTATACCATATATAACATGTTTTGATATTGGCAAAGCCCTAAAAGCTTAACATTACCTTAATCTCACAAAGCAACACATGTTCCAAGTTCCAGTCATACCAAACACCATCACTTCATTCTCAAAGTGGAACATTTTCATATTGAAAATCTTTCATAGAGATTTTTTGACATCAGAGAAAAACACACATTTTCTCCTTTTAGCCTCTCATTTTGCTGGTCCCTTACAGACACCACAGTGGGAATGAATTCTCTGAATGCTTTAAAATCCATTCCAATGGCAAAAGCCTTAGAAATACTTGTCAGCATAAATGTGGCAGTCATAGCTCTCAGCCACTTAACACAAAAAAAAATCTGTACAAAGCCAAAAATAATGGTGGGACAATGGTCCCAAAATATGAACAGATTTTAAATATTTATTTATTTTATTTATTTATTTGTAGTTGTTTTACCAGGATAGTCCATTGGACCAAGAAGAACCCGTTTTAAATGAAGTCCTGGGGAGAAAAGCTCCAAAAAATACAAAGTTACACACGTTTATATTTACATTTGAATTGAAGAGTTACAATAAAATTATAGATCACAGCAGGTAGACGTACTTATAATGACAATTATAGGTCACAGTGGGTAGTAATACTAAATAAAATCAATTCAATATCCACGTATTTCTCTTACAAACCTAGAAAGTTGCTAGTATGAAAGGCTTTGTGTTACCATGCATTTTCTGATGGACACAAAGTCTGAAACTTATGTCTGTCATTATTTAGTGAATTCAGTCCTCACTAATTTGTCAGACAACCTCATATTTTATGAGGAACAGAACAAACATATGAGGCAAAAATCTGGACAGTTGAGTGGCACTCACTTATGGTTAACTAGGCCTGCAGTCCTCACTAGTATATCCCTTTATTATACAATGAAGGCTTTATGATGAACTAACATAGTGTAAGGAATGAAAGCAATTAAACTGTGTACTTTGTGATGTGTTTATTTTTTAAAGTGCTTTTTTTACATAGTTTGAGGATTTATTTGCAGTGTACAGTGAAAACCTTAGCTTTGTTGTGTAGTTTTTACTAAATGCTTTTTTCTGTGTGACCATTTTACCCATTGGTTTGGATGTTATTTGGAATATTTTGCAGTAGCCTGAACATTATGGACATCAGCTGTGATTTTAAGCTTTGTGTTTCTAAAGTATTGCCAAACAATCAATTTATGTTGTGCTAACAATCTCAGAAAAAAAGGCAAACATTGCTTTAATATTGGCCTAAATGTATCTATTGATTGAAAAAAAAACAATTTTAGGTGTATTATTAGGTGTATGATGTAAGGTGGATTTCTCATGTTGAGTACATACTCTTATGCTGGTTATATGATATAAGTAACAAAGAACACCTTATAGATGGTCTGATTAATTCTGACAACAGAAACAAGTTCTAAAAAGACAAGTAAGGGCATAGGGTATATAGTGAAGATGGAAGATGTATTCCACAGAGAAACATATTCAAACATTAGGTACAATTTTTGCAAAAACATGCTGAAGAGCAGTCAGAATGAACTTATTCAGAGAATGAGGGAAGCCGTTCATTTGTAGAAACCTTTTAAATTGTCTTTTCAAATGAAAGTGTACCTACTTCAAAGTAGTTTGGTGGTAGGCTTAGTTAAACAGACGGTGTTTATATGTTGGATGAGAAAAAGAGAAAGGAAGTCAGTGATACTTTTCATCATTTCTAGGGTTCAGTAGTGTATAATAAAAACAAAAAAGGTGGAGAATGGATGATGCATCCATTGGTTTTAGAAAAGTCCAGATGAGAAGTAAAATATGCTCAACGCATGTTATGGTGGGGCTGATTAGGAATGTGACAGGAGAAAATAGTGGAAAAAGAAATTATGAATATCAAAACAAGTATTTCTTGTGGAAATTGTGCATGATAATTTAGGGAAAGATAGGAAAATTTGGTGTAAAGTAATTTTGAGTTTTATTTATAAATAGGCATGAGATTTAGATGGCAGGAGAAGAGATGGAAGAGGAAAAAAAGGAAGTATATCAAGTGAGTGAGAAGATTTTCTGTTTAAGGCATCACAAAATAATTTATCAGTTAATAATAACATGAAATTTAGTACATATAACAAAGGAAAGGTAAGATAAAAGATTATAATTTAGAGGAGGACATTCCACATTTTTTGGAATGTACTAGATTAAGATACAGTAAGAAATCATTTATTTTCTATGACTGAAGATTTCAAATGTAGCTATAGATATGATGCTATATGGTTAAGATGATTATAAAAGAAAGGTGTACATACAGGTAGAGAGGCAGACAACAATGCTATGTCTAGTTTATAGCTTTTGTGGATTGTGAGATAACTGGATAGTTTGTATAACAAAAAAGAAAATATAAAGAATGTTACTAAGTCCCTGAAATGTGGGTTATATGGAGATGTTAAGTGGTTGAAGCAATGATATTTTTCTTTCTTCTTTTATATATCTATCTATCTATCTATATATATATATATATAGAGAGAGAGAGAGAGAGAGATGTATCATTTTATTTGTTAAATATGCTATTTTTGTTTTAATTTTATTATTTATAATAAAGAACTCATGTTTTTAACAGTAAAAAGTACAGGATCTTTTAAAACAACCTTAGCTACCCTCTACTTTGTTATAAAAGACCCCTGTTTAACATTTCATACAAAGGACAGCACATTCAGGAGTGCAGTACCCTCTTTTGACACAATGCAGTGCCCATAATGCAACTTAAGCCAAGACACCTGAAGTTGGAATAGAACTTACAGCTTTTTGATCTTTGAGCATCAAATGTGGGCTATCTATTGAGCCCCTGACACATTAATGATAGAATAATAGCCTATGATTCATTGACAAACTGGTGGTGATACCTTAAAAGGAAATTTGGTAAACGAGTATGTTTATGCAGAATATAAATTACAAAACGGATGTGGAATAAAGGAAAAAAAATCTCTAGCAGATATACTTATCTGGAAGGCATGGAAATTCGGGAAATTCTTATGAACTAGCAACAGATATGCAGCCTAATTAG
Organism: Protopterus annectens; assembly: GCF_019279795.1. Classification (NCBI taxonomy): domain Eukaryota; kingdom Metazoa; phylum Chordata; order Ceratodontiformes; family Protopteridae; genus Protopterus; species Protopterus annectens. The sequence goes on from NC_056739.1 coordinate 1,004,395,254, forward strand.
AGAAAACAAGAATGTATGGAAATAGGGACATGCATTTGTAGTGCAGGAAAAAGAACAAACTGCCTCCATTTCTATGTCTAAGGGCAAAAGGGCAAAAATAAACATATATGCTATAAATAAAATTGAAGGAAGTCTCAGTATGGAGAATGCAAAATAATAAAATATATCATAGATGAGCATGTGTGTAAAACATATAAAGAACTAAATATGAAAGTGGTACGGGGTATGGTTTATGTTCAGGTTTTGTTTTTATATTTCAGAAGGTACTACTATTATAATGGTACATTTGATTAATGGATGAGCAGGTAAAGAAATTAATACGAGTAAAGGGGTGAAACAGGGTTGAATGATGCGCTCCTGGATGGTACAGTTAAAAGGTTTAGCAGGGTGTATAGCATTGTTGTTAAATAATCCCATTATTTGAAATGATGCTTCAAGTAATAATGTTTTTTTATATATAAAGTGATTAAATATTTATATAAGCAATCATAAATATAGAATTAGAATTAAATAGCAACAAGAGGTAAATAATTTGGTGACAGAAAGAAGACAGAGCGTATACGTTGTAATGAAAAAGAGAGGCACATCTTAGGTTTTAAGTCTGGCATACATGAAGTTTAAATAAGCAATGGGTGAACAACTAAAAGTTCAATTGAAATCATTATGGTATGGAAAGTTATTAAAATTATTTTTAAGAAAAAGGTTTATTTATTTGTTTATATGAGGCAAATTCAGTTATGCAGGATTCATGTTTTTCCATGTGTATTAGAAATCAAATTACTAAGTATATTTTGTTGTTTTTGTATGGTTCTAGGTTGAATCTGATAAATAGGGCCATTTTGTATAATGAAAACAATTCAGAAGGATTATGAGCGGGAAAGACTTTTTTTAGCTTCATTACATTTGCTTTTCTATTAGACATATCTAATAAAAAGGAAAGTTATTAGGCAACATTTTATAGTTGAAATATTTAGATTTTTGAGAAGGGTATTCACATAGAAGGTATACATTTTATGATAAAGATTTGATCACGCCTGAATCTATATAATAAAAATAACATGGTACAATATTAGTCTTACAACAGGGATTCATACTGAGGAATAAATGAGGATGTAAAAAAGGATTTTTAAAGATGAAAAGAAAGACTTAACAGGCAGATTAACAGGATGTGACATGGATAACATCACTGGGAAAGATGAAGGTAAAAGCAGGCAGGACCAGAAATGTAATAGAAACATTACACGGAAGAAGATAAGCAACATATTTTGAAGATGTGTAAGCATAGGAGATTTAGAGAAAAGAAGACAACTACATTTTAAATGTAGATAAATAGGACAACGGAGCATGAAAAGGAAGGTTTCTGTATGTGTTGATTACTGAGATGCAGAATATAGGTAAAACTACTGTAAATATAAAAGATGATTTATAGGGCAAAACTTGGCTTAGATAAGCAGAAACATAAAACTAAAGATTTGATTTAAAAAGGTGACATATTTACAAATTATACTTCTAAATGTATTTTTTTTATTTTATAAAACAAGTGCTGTACATGAATTTGTTTATGCTGGAATTTTAATGATTGATAAATAATAAAAATTAATGAACCCTTGCTTTCTTCTTGGGGATAATATGAAGATAGTTTTTGGAGGAATGAAGATGATAGAAACATTTCAGGAAATGGAACCAGTAGAAAAAAATGCTGAATTCCAGTTTTTCATTATGGAAATGAATTGCAAGCAAGTATCTACTGCTGACATTGGGGAAATAAATGCCATTAGTAGTTCACAAGCTTTAACTGGCAACACATCTTGGAATGTTATAGATGAGGGCATTGAAAGAAAAAGTGGACAAGTGCTCTACACTGTATGTTGAGACAAAGCGTAAAGGTACTCTGGCAAGGTAAAATTATTACACCAAGCCTTTCATATATACAAGCTGGAACACATTTTTTTTTTGCAGAGGTGACTGCAGAAAATAAAAATAAGTTGCAGTTAGAGCAAAGGAGGTAGCTGTTCAAGATTATTTTTATTGCTTTCTAAAGAGACCCCAATGATATGTTTCCACTGAGGGATGCAATAATATAGTCAAGAGGCATATATAGTCAAGAGACTTCCAATACTTTGGAATAAACTCCCCGTTCGCATCAAGCAGAGCACCTCACTGGCCCTCTTCAAGAGAAATCTTGATGAGTGGATGAGAATTAGGAAATTCGCCCTGGGGATCACTTCAATTGCATTGCTAGATAGGGACACAGGGAACTAATGTCTTGTAAGCTAGATGACTGGGAACAATATTGGGCTAGGCTTGCATTGGCTCCAGGGACATTAGCCTAGTACTGACCTATGAACCTATAATCATGTAAGCACATTTGTTTAATGTTTTTGGAGAATGAATGTATTTCATATGTTTATAAGCAGAAGCAGTTCTTACACATCTGAGAAGAACACAAATGGATCAAATACAAAACTTATGAAAGGTTTGGATACTTGATTTGCACTTAAGGAAAAAGAAAACAGTAGGAATTTATGACTAAAATGTTTGGATAGCAATACGATGCCATTATTGAAATAAGAACATTTGGAACAGGTAAAGTTTTAGTACAAGATAAGGATACAAAGGATACAAACTGGGTGATAGGATGGTTAGGTTTAATTGTTTGTAAATGGGAAAAACAGATATATCAACATTCAAGTCCTTATAAGTAGTAGCAGGTATTTACATAGGTGTATTGCAGAACGGAAGAAAATATTTTCTTTGTGGCTATACTGGTTACATAATATCTCTTTTCATTCTAACTGTGGAAAGGCATGCCCTTTATTTGCTTTTATTTGTTTTTCTTTTTTTTTTTTTAAGAATAAAGTAGAATAATGTGGCCTTTTTTCAATGCTATCCTTGCAGTTAGGAAAGTGGAACAAATTTAGTAAGCCAAATGAAAAAAAAAGATTTAGTTATGGAATAAAAATAATGATGTTGTATACAAGAACCTGAGAATCTCACAGTACTTTAAAAAAATCCATTAATTAACCACAAAGTATGAATTTGGTCTAATGTTGAATATTTAATAAATGGCAGTTGTGCAACAACACCAGAGTAGTAAAAGTTGAATTCACCAGTGAGAAATGTTTCACTTTCCTTTTTAAAATCTGTCTTTTTTCATTGTTTATACAAGGTGAAAGGGATGTCTATCTCTGAGAACCTAGAATGAAAAAAAAAAACTTTTCAGGCATACTGTCGTGATTAAAAACTTTTATTAAGACTGTTTCCTACTGGGACTAACGTTGCTAGTAGTTGCATGCAGCCTTAGTGTACAGCTTAAGGACCTGCAGTGGTCTAGGTTTTATGTATTGAAAATTAAAGTGCATTTGAGCAGTTTAGCCAAATACATAAGTGGTAGCACTTTACCTACGACCAGATATAGAAGTGATATTTTCTTCATGGAACATCTGTGGTAAGAAACCATACTTCTTTTCATCCCTACAGTCATATGTAACAATGTTTGATCATGTCTACAAACATGGAAAGTGCTTATTCTATTTTTGAATAGTACCACCTTATGCTAGGACTGACCTAGCTTCTTTTGTTAATAGTCTGTGTGTTTTCACAGAAAGTTGCTAGACAAACTTAATAATGTTTTGTGTGGCTTCATTAATATATTAATTCAAAGTGAGGGATAGGTCAAAACACTTCCTCAAATATTTGTTTAACACTTACTAGCTAGGTGATTAAATTGCTCCATGGACCTTTTTAGCCATGAACTAAGACATTTCACAAAAGGCAGTTTGAATATACAATTATGTATTTTGACTTGGGTCACAAATTCTTTTTTTTTTTTTTTTTTGATGAGTTCAAGGAAAATGCTTTATACCTAGAAAAAACAAAAGTATGTCAACATAATTGGATTTTCTGTAGTAAATGAAACAGCATTGCCATTTTAAGGCAGTAATAATAATCAAAAGTTAAAAAGAGGCAAAGCTATACTTGTACAACATTCATTAAAATGCAAATATCCTGCAGCAGAAATGTTTTCAATAGGAAAACAATATAATAATGAGGCTATTTAGACAGTGACTTAGACATGTCTAAAACATGATATTTCATTGAAATAACATTAAATATCAAATATATTATTAGATAGCTGTGTACACCAGAACATTTCTTACAATATATTTTAATATGTATGGTCAAGAGGATTAGTTTGAAGTTAGTAAAAAAATGGTTTTAAAGAGATGAAGATTTTTGAGCAAGTATGCAAGTGAAGTAGCTTTGCTCATATCATAAAAGCTGTTTCACCTTCTTTAAGAAGAGTTATTACAAGTTGTTTCCTGAATAATAGGTATTATTTACTTTTCAAATGTTTTCAAGAATATTGTTTCGGCTGGGTAGTGATTTTTTTTGCCAAATGATTTTTCAAAAGTAGATATTGAAACTGAGGACCTATGCATATGAATACCTTCTTGGTCATATCTGCTACTACAAGACTACATTGACAGATAGCTGGAGGAGAAACAGAAGATTTGTGTCTAGTTTGTATGTATGGAATGTGTTTTAGCTGGAAGTAATAATTTTCATGGAGACATTTGCATGTTAGTGAGTTGAACAGAAAAGTGCCTGCACTGGTTATATAAAACCAGGTTGTTCTTTCTGTGGTTAAACCATGATGCGTCCTATGTTTTGGTAAGTGAATGAAGTTCAGAATTTTCTTTTCAACTGATTGTAAAATCAATGCATTTTAGAGAACTGTTGAATATTCAAGTCTGGAAATTGGCATGATAGTTTCTCTTTGTTTTACTTCTGCAGAAAAAAATGTGAGCTGTTTTGTAGAGAACACTAAGTTGAGGCACATTTTTCTTTCAACCTAAGACACAGTATATGAATAGAAAGGTACTGCTTGTTCTGAGAAAAACCCTAAACCCTTCTGTCATGTTGCAGTGGGAAAAAAGGGCACTATATATATATATATATATATATATATATATATATATATATATATATATATATATATACATATATTATATATGTGTGTGTATATAGATATATATATATATATATATATATATATATATATATATATATATTTAGTGACTTTGCTGAAGTTCTTTGGAATCAAATAGATTTTTTTTGTGTTTTTAGTTAATATTATAGAGCCAGTTCAACAGCATAAACAAGTCCTCTTGCAGCATTACAGTTGAGCTATGGGGTGATATATGTTTTTTTTAATAACAAAGAACCAACCACTCGACCCTTAAAGACATCTTTAGAAGAATTAATTTTGTCTGAATGAATATTATTAGCTATCGTTGAAGTTTCTATTAGATATGTATTTAGAAAAGATTATTGTTCAGGAAACCATAGGTTGTTTATTTTTGTGATGATGCTGAATGATTTATATTCTCCAAGGATCTTTATTAAAATTAAGAAATAGTGCATGTTTTAGTAATCTATTTTTTCATACTAGATCATTTGATTTGTGAGTGAATAAGCTGGTGTAATGGTATTACCTTTAGGAATCCATGATATCTGCCTATTTAACAGATATCACTTTAGGATGTATTCAAACACCCAGGTGTAAGTGACTGTTTCCAATATTTTTATAAAGGTAAAATGTGACAAAGAAGACAAATGTGATAAAGGGGACAATTTGTACTAGATGAGATGATGGTGGAGAATTTGAACAAATTATATTCCAAGCATTGATAGCTGATTGTTGCCAATATGAGACTGAAAGGAAAAGCTAAGGGTTCAAACTGCATGTGTTGTTTCATTTATTAATTTAGACTGCAGTAGGTGATGATACTGCTTATAGTTGTAATCATTTCCCAGGCTTACGCTGAAAATGGGCTCCTACTCAGTCAGCCTTTCTTGGTAATCAAATGTCAATAAATAATTAAAATTCTATTTTTTTTCAGAAATGCTTTGAAAATGGCTCTAAAGTAGAATGGGAAGATCGTAATGTGAGAAGAGGTATTTAAACGGGTCTACTTTAAAAGCCCGAAACGCTACTTCGCCGACACAAAAATCACCGACGCCAGATAACCGACAACGCACAAAACCGACAACGCAAAACACTGAACACCATAACACCGACACACCGAACGTAAACAACACACCACACTACATAACATACCCACTAGCCCTAACCCAAACCCTAACCCTAAGGTCCGACACTGTTGCACACTCACCCTACCTGCACCCTAACCCTAACTCACTTAACCCACCCCTAACCCCAAGGTCCGACACTATTGCACACTTCACCTACCTGCACCCTAACCCGAACTCACTTAACCCACCCCTAGCCCAAGGTCCGACACTATCGCACACTTCACCTACCTGCACCCTAACCCTAACTCACGTAACCCATCCCTAAACTACAGTCCCTCACTATCACACACTTACCTTACACGAACCCTAACTCCGACACTTACACACACTCACCTTTCCCACAGCCTAACCCGAAATCCCACAATCTCACACACTTACCTCACCTCTCCTAACGCCGTCACTGTCGCACACTTACCGAGTCGCGATCGCACATTACCCTTGTCGGTCTTTCCGCTGTCGGCAAATCACTCTGTCGGTAAACTTACCTGTCGGTCGTTTGGTCTTCGTTTTCCGCGTGTCGGGGAATCGTCGATTCGGTCTTTAGAAGTAGACCCATTTAAACTTGTAGTATGAAAGTTGCTAAGCAATGAGCTATAAGAGTGCCTATGGAAAACATAGTCTTTTATTTCTGTTGGTATCTGTTTAATTAGTTTGGTGTGGCTTCATCAAAAAATATATTAACATTGAAAGTCTGCTTTGTTTGTTAGAATTTATTTGGTTGCCTATGAGTGCCATATGAAGGTGATTTAGTCTGTGACTTTTCTTATGCTAGTAATGAATCAAGTTGTTCTTCTTAGGTATTGATAGGCTGTTTTTTTAATTGTATTTTTTTGGGGTCAAATTTCCGATGTATCCAAACTTTGTAATGACATCTCAAAAGTTGTCCTAGCTTGGGGAACAACCAAAATATTCTATTTCTTTGCAGTCATCTCTTTTTGGCCAAAGCTGGCACTGAATGGAGATAGGTTGACTGCAAGGGACTGACAGTGATGAAGTCAGAATATTGTTGATATATGGGCGAGGGTTCCATTAATGAGACATTGTTCTGGTCTTAAGATAGACTCTCAAAACTGTGTGGGATAGTTTGAATGAGGAGTATCTATGAAGGGGGATCTCATTTTTAGAGACACACATTGAAATGATGAGTATGTTCAATGACTTAAGTTTTATTTGTACTATTTTCTAAAGATTTTATTTTTGACTCAAATGTTTCTCAATATCATAACAAGTAGTGTGCTTTTACTTGTTTCACAGTTTTGTTCTGATACTTGAGACTAATTAAGGCTGGTTGTTGGGTGTGAAAAATCTGGCCAGCAACACTTTCTGTGGCCATTTTCTAATATCTTCTTTAGTTTCCTGGAATGGTTAATATATGGGTTTTTGATTTTTTTTGTTTCATATGTTTTGTCTTGAATCATGAGAAAAATACACACATGAACACACACACACACACACACATATGTAACTAGATAATTTTGTATGACCTCTTAGCAGTATTTAGATGTATGAGTTTCAGCTTTGATTCAGATTCAGAAAGCTATTGCAGAAGTCAACAGGTGGTATTAATTTTATTAATGTTAACCCCCCCCTCTCCTTGTTTGGTATCCAGCTTATTGTGTCAATAATGAATTGTATGTCAGGGCATCTAGGCTTTGTCTTTAACATCAAATTTTGTGTTCTGTTGGTACATCCATGCTTTCTGCAAGGGCCATTTGATATTTAAACTGGCTATACTTGTGAAAATATAAGGTGAGATGCTGTCATGTGTATATTTTTGATATTCTGATAAGAGTCGGTTGTATTTATCCAGGCTGCAATACTATGAGGTTGCAGACAGTAGCATATATTTCTGGGTTTGTTCTACTGGATTTACAGTATTAAACTTAGCTGTTTAATTGTGACATAAGATGTTGTCTTGGTAACATGGCATAACTAATTTAGGTATTCCTCCAGCTATTGATATCTATTAATCTACCATTCCCACTTAGTTTAATCTGATGACAGGAACTTGCTGGTAGAACAGGAGGGGAAATCCATGTTGAAGTTGTTTATAAGTATAATAGAATTAAAGTTAAAGATAAACTTAGAGCTGTTTTATTTATTTCTAAATCATGGTATGTTGCTAGAATCACATATTATGACTGCCAGGCATAGGTAGTATATGCTTTAAACAGATGGTATAAGTTGTATTACAAATAAGTTGTTTGTATTATCTAAAAAGCACATTGCATTTTCATAAAATGTTGTAGTGAGAAAGCTAGGTAGAAGCAGTAAGCATCACACAAAATAGGAAAAAGTTGCTGAATGATGTGGAGATTGAGAAGTGGGATAATCTAGAAGAGTGAAGCAATGTGCGAAATACTTTCCTGACCAAGCAACAGTACCAGAAATAATTTGTGTCATACCATTTCATACAGTGGCATTATATAGTGATACTATGGAAATGTGAGTTACATTTATCAGTAACAAAAGAAACTATGATGGTAATTCTAAGGGGAAAATGGACCCTGAGAACCTGAAAAATTTCTGTCCTATCTTTTTGGTCAGGCAGACGGAAAAATTGTGGAGAGGGCATTATATGCTAAGCTGGAATCAATAATCGTTAAAGTAGTTTATGTTGACAAAGTTGGTTTAGTGAAGGGTAAGTCTCCAGGGAACTGCAAAAATATACTTTTGGATTTTGTATCATGGGCAGAAGCTCAGGATATGGAAACAGGGTGAAAGTTCTAAATGATATAGAAAAGGCTTTTGATACTGTTTACTGAGGAATTCTGTTAAGCACTCTTGAAGAGATAACAGGGAAAAACAATTTTTAATGCAATAAAATAAATGCATAGAGCTCCCAAAACTTGCACTGCTATGGATGGAAGGGTATCAGGGAATATGAAGTTGCAAAAGGTACAAGGAAAGACTGTTCATTAATCCAGTAATATTTATCTAGTACTCATAATATTCACTTAGAAAGGGTTCAGGAGATATCAGAAGCTGTCTGTGCCTAATTGCAGATGAGTGTATGCTGCTGTATGAAGGTGTGAAGGGGTTGCTAGTGGGATTAATGGACATTTTAAAGAACTTTAAATGCAAAATGTGTTTGTGTTTGTACCCTTTAAAGTCTGTGGTTGTTATGATTGGTAAAAACAACCTGGGGAAAAGAAGGAATAACTTCTCTATTGATTAGAAAATTCCGGTATCTAGGACTTAAACTTTATGTAGTGGTTAATGAGACAAAGGTAAACAGTTGAAAAAAGACTTTGCAGCAAGGTGAGGAGTATGTTAGAGAAGTGTGTGGCAAGAAAAAACATTTTAGGAGATAATGTAAGATTGGATAGGGTAACAGTACTCCCAGTAGTAAGGCATATACCGTCTAACTTGCAACATAGTGTTAGAGATTTGGTTGATTTGAGACCAGTTTGTGTAGAATCAGAAGAAAAGTATTAGAATAGGTAAAGATAGTTTGTGAGCAGTGGGCCAAAGAGCTTGTAGTATTACAGACATTGGGGACACACACAGCAGTAGGTACTGAAGCTAATGGTACAGAATTGAAATGAGTAAAACTGGACCCTAAGGTGGAATTAGGAAGTTGGGGAATGGTCAATAAACTGGAGAGAGCAGTGAATAAAGAAGCTGGAAGATTGCTGACGGTGCTAGAAAAAAAAATAATGAAACAATGACAAGAAAGGCCAATAAAGGGGCTCAACATTATAGATGATCTGTTCTCCCTGGATAGAAGTGGATTATGCTTGGATTTCAAGGAGATTCAGGGTAAATGTTGGCTGATGAAAATAAGCTGATTACTTCTTAATGTTGGTAAGGTGAGCTGGAATGTACTGCATAGGTGGAAGACAATAGAGAAAAGGGGGGGGGGGGCAGAAAGTACTCTTATTGAATGCTTAGACAGTGACAGTGATAGAATAAGAACAATATATAGAAGTCTGTAAGTTAAAAAAAGGAAATGTTGAAAGACTGGGAGCTAGAATTATTTCAGATGATGATAGATGGGAAAATGCAATGATGTGCATAAGTAGTTCAGACATTTTACTCTGGTAGAAACAAAGTGGGTACTATGCATGTGTTGTCAAAGAAGGTGTTTATAGGACCTACAAATGGGTGTTAGAGGGAGGTGGACTAAGGAGGACAAGTGCTGTAGCTCTGGGAAGATCACAAAAGATTACCAGCAATGTTGTGGGAATGCAGAATGGTTAAAGGTTTATTGACAAATGTTTGGGTGTCACCAGAAGTGTTATATGCAGACTCATTGAAGTAGAATTGGTGTGAATGTATGCTTAGGGATTAATTAGTAAAGGATCAGAGAGTTATTAATGAGTGGGTGAACAAACAGCTAGTGGCAGTGGTGACCAAAAGGAAGGCAGTTTAAAACCGGAAAGAGGAAGAGGTGAAGGATTAGCTGAGGATTAGCTGAGGAAAAGCTATGTTGGATGACAGATGGAGACACTTCCAATGGACATAGTGAGATAAACTGGGGAGTGCAGACAGAGATAATATTAGATAGGCAGGAACAAAAGTGAGGAGTTGTAAGTCAGTAAAGATTAGGGTCAGAGAAGAAGCTGCATTTCAGTACCCAAATGAAGTAGATAACTGGATGGCTAAAAAGAAATACATCATTTACTTTAAGTGGCATGCATTGAGGTGTTTACTTGAAATGGCAGTGGAGTTTCTAACCAGATTGTTTAATTAAATCTTGGAAAGTGAGAGGATGCTTGAGGAATGGAGAAAAAGTGTTTTGGTACCGATTTTTAAGAATAAGGGTGATGTGCAGAACTGTAGTAACTACAGAGGGATTAAACTGATCAGTCACAGCATGAAGTTATGGGAAAGAGTAGTGGAAGCTAGGTTAAGAAAGGAGGTGATGATTAGTGATCAGCAGTATGGTTTCATGCTGGGAAAGAGCACTACAGATGCGATGTTTGCTCTGAGAGTGTTGATGGAGAAGTACGGAGAAGGTCAGAAGGAGTTGCATTGTGTTTTTTTAGACTTAGAGAAAGCATATGACAGGGTGCCTAGAGAGGAGTTGTGGTATTGTATGAGGAAGTCAGGCGTGTCAGAGAAATATGTAAGAGTGGTTCAGGATATGTACGAGGGTAGTGTGTCAGCAGTCAGAGTGATGGATGCATTTAAGGTGGAGGTGGGATTACATCAAGGATCAGCTCTGAGCCCTTTCTTATTTGCAATGGTGATGAACAGGTTGACAGACGAGATCAGACAGGAGTCCCCGGGGACTATGATGTTTGCAGATGACATTGTCATCTGTAGTGAGAGTAGGGAACAGGTGGAGGAGACCCTGGAGAGATGGAGATATGCCCTAGAGAGAAGAGGAATGAAAATCAGCAGGACTAAGATAGAATATATGTGTGTGAATGAGAGGGAGGATAGAGGAATGGTGAGGATGCAAGGAGTAGAAGTGGTGAAGGTGGAGGAGTTTAAATACTTGGGATCAATAGTTCAGAGTAATGGTGAGTGTGGAAGAGAGGTGAAGAAGAGAGTACAGGCAGGATGGAGTGGGTAGAGAAGAGTGTCAGGAGAGATTTGTGACAGACGAGTACCTGTAAGAGTAAAAGGGAAGGTCTACAAGAGGGTAGTGAGACCAGCTATGTTATATGGGTTGGAGACAGTGGCATTGACAAAAAGGCAGGAGTTAGAGCTGGATGTGGCAGAATTAAAGATGTTAAGATTTGCACTGGGTGTGACGAGGGTGGACAGGATTAGGAATAAGTATATTAGTGGGTCAGCCCAGGTTGGAAGGTTTGGAGACATAGCCAGAGAGGCAAGATTACACTGGTTTGGATATTTGCTGAGTAGGGATGCTGAATATATTGAGAAAAGATGCTAAGGATGAAGCTACAAGGTAACAGGAAAAAAGGAAGGCCTAAGATAAGGTTTATGGATGTGGTGAGAGATGACATGTAGGTGGTTGGTGTGACAGAGCAAGATGCAGAAGACAGGAAGAAATGGAAACAGATGATCCACTGTGGTGACCCCTAACAGGAACAGACGAAGGAAGATGATGACTTTGAGTGATATGAATATCTTTTGCTGATATGGCTGATGGGCTGTCCACTCAGAAGATAGATAACTTAAGAATGAAGATTGCAAAAATGTAATGTGATGAAGAAATTAGGGAGGGAATAGCTGAGGCACTGGCATGCACAAACAATGTTTGTGAGAGGAATACAGGGAGGGTGCTAGTGCTTTGTGAAGGAATAGTAGATAGTGTGGATATTCTAAAAAAGAAAGGGGTTGAACATGTAGTATGGAAACATTTTTGGGGTAGAAATGATTTGTGGTCCTGGAAAATTGTCAGCAAGTTGCAGCATGTATGTGATAATGGACATACCTTTGTGTTTTTCTTCTTGATAGAACTAACAACTATATAATTTGGAATAAAGATATCTGCAAGTTGGGGGACATTCACTGAATCTCCCAACAATGTAAATATCCTTCCATGATACATGATTGAAAAGCAAAAAAAAAAAAAAAAAAGTTAAAACACTGCACTAACAACGTTTAATAACTTGTTTTCTTTACTAGCAAGAACTTTCATATAAAATGCTGCTATGTAATAAACATCTTTATAGTAGTTATTACAAAGAGCTTTGCGTATAAGGATATTTATGTATTATACTGATAAAGAGTGAACAATATTTTAATAACTACATGCAGCAAGACTGCATTTGTGTTACAATGCACTGAATATAAACAACTCAAATGTAAAGGGACCATCCAAACTCATTATGTAGATAAGCATGTGACGTCTGTGTTTTGTGCAAAAATCATCCTGGTGGTATTTAAGCTATTAATGGCAATAGTAATATAAAGTTGAAATGACTCTCCAATTCAATAATAGCCTATGAAGTTGGTTCAATAGTAAAATTTGATAGCATGACTGAATTTATATAGAATTAAAGAATCACTTGCCTTGTAACAGAAACATGTGTTACTACAAAATAAAAGCAATAAAAACTTAAAGGAAGAACAGTACATTGAACTGTTCAAATAATCTATTATTTGTCATCATCAGAAGCTTTTATCCTGCCATTAAAACCTCATTACTGCATTGTAAAAAGTGACATTACGTCTGCAGTGTTCACAACCAGAAATGAAGAAATTCAATCAGTCAATAATATTAACGCTTGACCAGAAATTCTGAAATCCCATCACCCTGTCATCTCCTCAGAGTGAAAACACAATGGTAATTACAATTATTATGCGCTATCCATTATGTTCATGCAGTGCAGAGCCAGCAGTTCTGTTATTGCTCCATTCGCTATGGTTTAAGGTTAATTGTGCAATAGCTCTCTTATAATGGCTCATCTGAAGCCAGGCTGTACACAGTGTGTATGCAGGGCTAAATATGACTTTAATATAGTTAGTTATTAAGAAGCATAAATAGGTCAACTGCTCTGACTTATAGCTGATAGAGTAAGGGAAAGGAAAGCAATCTCAATTCTTCTTAAGTAAGCCTTGGCTTCAGGCAGGATCTCTGACTAATTATTGTCAATGTAATGCCTCCTTTCATATACACTACATACTGCCCCAATGCAGTTGTGTTGAAGAAAGTCTTAAATAAAAATGCAACTGCAAGAAGCAGAAACTAAGCCCAGGTGCCTAGAATAGAAAATGACAGTACCCAGGAATATTGGTGTTGGATTACTGTGTTTCCACAAACTAGGTTAAATTTGTTGCAAAAACTGCTCTTGTGACTTAGTCACAATATAATTTGTGCACGTCTATGCTTTTTTATGCATTGGTTGATTGGCTTGTTACAGCTGTTTAAGCAGATTACTACATTTAGTCTAATAACCCTCTTTTCAGTTATTCCCCAGAAGAATATAAAAAGAAATCAGAAATGTACGGCATCAATAACCCATTTTGTACAACAACGTGAGTAAAAAGAGAATAGTTGTGAAGCTAATAAAAGATTTTCATTTCCTCTGGCATAATTATTGAAACTAAACTTAAATAGATAGATAGGAGATAGAATGCAAAAAAAAAAAAAAAAAAAAAACAGAGTTAGGGCTTGTGCAATTTACTGTACTTTACCATGAATTAAACAGCTATAGTTTTCAAATATTTTATTATAACAATTTTTCCACTTAGAGTGTGATATATGTTTGTTATAGATTGCTCCCTATTAAAATGTTGGCACTCTGGCTGCCGCTATAAAGGCTATGGGCTTAGACTTCCCACTTAGCTGTGTTTCATGTAAATTCTTTCCTTTACATTCAGCTAGTTTTTTTTTCTTTTTTTTTAATTAGATGATATGACTGAGCTATATGAGTAACTATTCAGCACATATTTTATACATTTGTTAACCAGGTAAGGCTGCTGGACAAAAGTACCCCTTTTCAGGGGTGACCTATTAGTACTTTCTGCTTAATTGACTTACTCAGAGTCACACAGTAGGCAAATTGAGATAGAAGGAATCAAACCCTGTTCCTTTGGTTACAGAAAGGAGCTCGTTAATATTTCAGGGCCTTAATCTTCTTTGCTAACTACCAGACATAACTAATATATCAAGGATGCATCGTGTGTTGCGCTGTAAATATATATTATAATATAATCTTACAGATCTTAGCTTCCTGTACCAACAATATGAGCAAAGTGTAACATACAGTCCAGTTAGTAGAAATAGCATTCCACGTTTTTTGTAAGTGCTTTGGCCCCTCTGCTTTACGATCATAAGCTCCCTTTAGATCTTTAGGCTTATCTTTCCTCATCATTGCAGTAATGGTCACCTGGGAGAGTTCATCATTTAGGTTGCTGTCAGGTGTGATTCAACTTTTTCTATTGTGTCTTATACTCTTCTTGCTTTCAGCAAAGCCCCAGGGAGGGGTGTGCAATGGGCTGACTGTGGAGGCTGTCCATGGAACTCTGCCCTTACCTGAGAAATATGAGCAGTGATTTATCCCAGCTGACACCAGTATGATTACACCAAGTCATTGTGCAGACTCTCTCTCCCCTTGGGAGAGGTGCTCACAGTTATACAACAGTCAACTAAAGGTGGGAGCATCAAGCTCAAACTGCATGAAGCAGCTTGTTTACAATTCTTAGCATTACTTATCTGTACTAACCACTGTTTTAGGCTTCTATGCATCACCTACACCCTCACATCCCCAGATTGCACTATTTTAAGACCTGTTTTGAGCACTATAGGCTGTTGGGTTAGCTCAGAAGGTTAAGGCTATATACAGTTAATAAGCTTCACCATTTACACTTGTGTTTGATTCCCAACATCTTTCACTTGTACATTGTGTGACTCTGATCAAGGAACTTTCCCAGAGAGTGGTCCTATATTAACCATGAAAAGAGACACTTGTATCCAGTGGGCTCAATTAGGTGAAAAATAAGTCCAAATTATAGTTGAAGTCAGATGAAGATATCCTGGCTTTGTTGATGCCTACAGTTCCTTCTTCCAATTTAACTTGGTTCAAATTCTATCAGAGTGGCCTGTAAATTATTTTACCTCCCACTTTCCTCAGACCATGCAGTGGCTGAAATGTTTAGCCATCAGGTACTGACAAGAGAAGGTCAAGTATGCCACTAGTCCACTTAAAGGAATTCTGCCTAAAATAACACTTTTACATTCCTGTATAATTCCCTGCCATTTTGGTTTAGGGTGGAGGGTAAATCATTCAGTTAAACAAGTTCACTATCACTTTCTGTGCAAAGTTAATTTCAATGAAATCTACATTATAACAAACTTACTATGATCATCACAAACTTTGCCACACTAGTTTCATAAAGTAAAAGTGAGAAATAAGGTAACCAAGGAAAAATGTAGATGAAATGTATACATTTTAACTGCTTTGTATTGCAAAAATTGTTGAACAAACTTTACAGAGTAAAAAGTAGGTGTACTTACTAAACATGTTAGAATGCTAGCCAGCAGGGGGATTAGCCAATGCTTCCAAGAAACAGACAGTGGTAATTCATGGTCATAAGGTGCAGATGTGCTAAATCCTTAGGTAAGTTTTGGCCTACTGCACTGGTAAACTGAGTGACAAAGATTTGTAGTAAATACATGCATATTTAGCAGTTTTATAAATATGGCAGAGTTTCATCTAACCCAATACTTGTCATGCATTTGTACCATGGCATGGGCAAATACCATTCTCCTTACAGTGTGCCTAATGAAACCTGACCCCGTTTTTAATATCGTTATTCCCCATTCCACAGCTTGTTCTAGGATGGACCATGCATTGCTAATAGACAGGATAATATGCACTGAATTTTAAATTCTTGATATAAGTGTCTTTGTAAATAGCTTAAATGTAGACAGCTAAGGGTCAGATGGCTATGCTCTACCTTCACTCTCATAATTGTATTAATAGTAAGTTTCCATGGCGCAGAATTCTGGGGCCATGACTGTGACCCAGATGACCCAATTGCAATTAGTGGGTCTGGTGCTGGAAGAGCTAGGTAAGGAAGGGAATGAGTAAATTACATCAGCACACCCATCTCGGACTGAGTAACTGTGGTTGTAAGTTGTGCATGATCAAGTGGAGGTCAGGTGTGACTCCATGGCTGAAAACATTCAATTTTTAGATAGAGAGAGATGGGGGCTTGAGGACGTCGGCATCTTGTACAGTAATGTCTGTGATGTTATCCATGTTCCTCCTAGTTAGTATTCCCTTCCCCACATGCAAAAAAAAAAAGAAAAATTCCCACACCCAGTCAATTATATCATACTTGCTCCCCAGCTCTCTCCCCCTGCCAGTGAGGAAATGGCTGTGCTTGGGCAAAAAATGACTTGGCAAAGAAATGTTAGTTTTGCTGCTGAGGGTAGACAGGTCATATGTAATCAACCAAAGTAAAAGTATTGGTTCTTATTGGGTTTATATTAGATCACTGAATGCTTAAAAAAGCAAACGGTGATTAATCGACCCTATGTAAGTGAGAGCTTACAATGTCGAACTGTCAGAACAGTGATTTTTTTCCAAGGGAAAAAAAATCGCTGCTCTAACAAAAAATAAAATAAAATACAAAACACTTTAAACATTACACTAAGAGGGGGACTTCACCCCCCACACCCCCCAACTTAAATATACCAACTCTGAGACTGCACTACAGTGCCAAAAACGGCAAACTAACGAAGCTGCCAAGCTAATTCTTTCCCAGGGAAAGAATTTGCTTATAAGCCGCTTCGATATTTTGCCGATTCAGTCTTTTAAGGTCGAACAAGATGCATTCAAAAGAATGTGTCTTCGGCCTTCTAATAGGAACCCTTCTTATTAGTTCAAAATGAATGTGAAAAATGGTTTTGAAAGAAATACATTTGATTTTGATGTGAGAAAAAAATCAACTTGCGTTTTTTTATTAGAACCTATTACAAAGCATGAAATACAAATAACATTCCCAAGCAAAATAACAACATGTTTATATTAAAACATAAAGGCAACTAGCTTTGAACTTGTAAGTCAAAGAGGTAGGTTTTAATAAAATGTTTAGTTGCTTCAAGCATCTTGATTAACCTCAACCACTCTGGTAGGAGGTTCTGAAGGCATGATCTTGCTTGGGCAAAAAAGTGCTCAACTGAATATTCCAGCTGTTTCCTCAGACCATCCAGCAGCCCAAGGTTGCCAGCCAATACTCTGCATAAGATAGGAGACCAAAGATGCAAAAGGCAAGATGTACAAGAACTACTAAGAGACATAAGACCAAAGAGGCAATCAGTGCACCAGCAAATTATGGTGGCATTTGGATACCGCTGTAAGAATCTGGTCTACAAAATTCTGCACCAATAACAGCTGACCTAGCACCTGGAATCCCTAGGGAAAGGGCATTGGAATATTTCAGCTGTGAAGAGACCAGAGAAAGGATTGATACTATATGACAAATGATTTTTAACCAGTAATGATGTTTATAAAGGGCCATTAGTATGTATGGAATCATTTGTTGACCAGTTATGACGTCCATATCTGTAGACTTTTGATTTTAATACATTTTAGTTTCAGCTTCCAGTGTTGCTGTTAAATTGTAAACCTATTGTAACTACAGTGAGTGATGTCTGTATGCCAGCTATAATTCATGTTAACGTATCTGGTAGTTATTAATTAATCTGCTTTTCAAATGCTGAATCTGCCATGGGATTGACGTTCTATATGAAATACTGAAATCATTTAAAAGGGTCTGGAAATGTTTATATCAAATTACTAATTAGCATGGGAATGTATGTGAAGATGTATGATGACTTGTTTTACTAAAGCAAACAGTACTGGGAGTAAAATGTACTTCTGTTAAAACTCACTGACCTCAAGCAGTGTGGTTTAATGCATCAAAGAGAGTACAATTAACTGCACACTAACAAATAATCTTTCCTCTGTCAGACATCTAATCCCAAAACATAAGTGTAGAGTTTGGGCATAAATAGTTTGTCGGAAAGTAGAATTATCAATACAAATGATGCTGGATATCTCTGAAGATGTGCAACTTACAGTGCAAATATCAAAGACAGTTTTCTACAACAACATCTGAGGTTTTACCTAATGTTGTGCGAACAGTTTGTAAGATACTTGGTTTTCGAGGTATTAAGTACATATGGAAATATCACTTATTTTCATAATTACTAACAAACAACCAGCAAAATTTCTAGTACAGTATGATATAAACCACCACTAACAGTGAATTGTCCTGTCTCTCACACTGGTGTTTCACACCATACACCTCAAAAATGTAGGTCTCTCAATTGTACAAATATGAACATAAAAATGAAAATATGAATAATAAATGGCAAACAAAGATTAATTTCCCTACTGCAGGACAACCTAAACTAACAATCTTAGTATCATTTTGTTAATAACTTCTTGCCCTTTCATATATTAAACCAAAAGCAGGCTTGAAAAAGAAAACAAAATGCACAGTGGTAGAATTTTGTTTAATAAAAATA
Organism: Protopterus annectens; assembly: GCF_019279795.1. NCBI lineage: Eukaryota > Metazoa > Chordata > Ceratodontiformes > Protopteridae > Protopterus > Protopterus annectens. The sequence goes on from NC_056739.1 coordinate 1,004,414,257, forward strand.
AACAGACAGTTTAGTGCTTTCGTCAGCTTGTAACACAAAGACTTCATCAGAAGTGTTACAACCTGACAAAAGCGCTAAACTGTCTTTATCTTGATTAAACAACATTCTACCATGGTGCATTTTTTTTCCTGTTTCAAGCCTCCTTTTCCGTTTTACAAAAATTGTTCTGTTTCTCACTCGGGATATGTCTTCCCTTTCTAATATTGCCTATTATTCTCCAGTAAGTGACTTAGTTAATGAAGCCAGACCTAAAAAAGTTCTGGATGTGGTAAGGAAGAATGGATGTCAACTGGAAGTATACATATAAGGCATTATAGGCTTGAGTGAGTTAAAAAGCACCCATGTCCTCAGAAAGTTAGTCATACTGGGCAAGATCAGTGGCTGAATACGTAATGGGTACATGAAAGGTGGAAGGCGAAAGTCTTCAGTAATCCAACACCAGTTTGATGAATGAAAGAACCTTCAGTAATCCCACACTTTGTTTAATAAACTGATAAAGTATATGGATGAGTTGAAAAGACTGGATGAACTTTAGTTTTATTTTATAGGAGCACTAACTATGCTGTCCAAAGCAAGGAAGGAACAAATGCACATGCTGAATTTAGTTACATGTTGCAACCAACACATTAAATGTCCAAAGCCTTCTTGATTGGAAACATTTTTTTATTGGTTGTAATATCAGAAGTCACATAAAACAGTAAAGGAAACATTATACAAAACTGGAAGTAATATCCTCTTACAATTCATGGAACTGTTAGCAAGCTTTACTTATGACATAAGAAAGGAAAATTTGAAAAGGTGGTTAAATGTTAATTGTAGGCAAAGCAGGACTTGACTTGGTTTCTTCTTGTAAGTACAACTGAACATTCAGATAAGATAAAGTAAGATATTTAGAAAAGCAGGACTGGAAGTATGAATATTTAACATTTTGTACATATGCTGTTGTTAGTAGGAGTAGTAGTAGCAAAAAATGATTCTAGCAATTTGGTGTGGTATATAAAATGTTCCTTTTAAGAATTTCCATGTATATATTCTCTGAATTAATGAAGTTGTAGTACATTTACTCATATTGTGCCTATTAATAATCTACTGAATATGTATCTAGTTTTATTATTACTGCATATAAGTTAGATAATATCAATTTGTTATCACTGCCTATAAAAGTTATCTCCTGTATTGAACTCTTAATTATTATGGGTATTCATTTAAGGTCAATTCTATAAAGCTTTGAGCTTCTTTAAATATGTTTTCACTTATAACTTGTCAAGTTCACCAAATTACCTTTGATATGTTGCATTCCTTTATTTTTTTCTTAGTTGCTTTAACATGTTCCCTTCCATAAAATAATATTAATCTAAAAATGTATTTTCTTTCAAATATCTTATTGTTTACATTTGGGTTCATAATTATATATTTTGTTTTATTACTATTAAATTATAGTCTGGAAATATATATTTTTTAAATTTTATTCTGAGCGTCTTTAAAGGAAGATTATATATATCAGTAAAACATAATAGATAAAATATCATCTGCAAAGAGTAGCATCTTTGATGTATATTGAATGTTTATCTGAATTATATCTTATTATATTCTGCAAAGGTTTCATAGCTATCACAAGAAGTATAGATGACAGTGGGCATCCTTGTATAGAAATATTTGCTGCTTATGAGAAACGGGTCTAGTTTAACTTTAGCTTTATCATTATTATAAAGGGTCAATAATTTTGCAAATATTTGGGGTATGTTACATTTTTAATATGATAGATAGATAATGCAATGCTGTGGTATCCAAAGGTTTTTCTATATCTAAACTAGAAATGGCCATCTCTTCATTCTTTGTTTTTCACATATTAAATTAACTGTCTATTAAAATAATTAACTAAATATGTTTTTAATTAAATGATTTTCTAACTTTGATAGTTATGGAAGTGAAACTTTTTTTTTTTAATTAATATTGTTCTCAGCAATGAAGTAAGCCAACAGTAGATGTAATTTTCCCTAGAAATAATATCAAGTTCCCAGCATATCCCTATAAGAATCCTATAGAGGATTTACCATGGGGGCAACTTGTGTCTCTATGACATTTCTATTGTTGGATAATGTCCAGGAAAATGAGAGCAGTCCCAGGTACAATCTAAGATCTAAGAAGTAAAGAAACAGAGAACTGTATGGTGCCAATTTATTTGTATTTATTTATTTACATTTGTTTACCAGGAAATTCCAACTGGACACATGTCCTTTTTCAATGGAGGCCTGGAGAGAAAAGCTTCACAGAACAATAAATGAGCAGCAGAGTACATGAAGAACAATTGAATATACATGCAATAGCAAATAATACATACTGCAGCAAACATTAGCTATACATACACTATGAAACATAGTAATTAATAGATATACCAATATCTAGCTAGAGGCTAGGAATAAAGGTAAGATGTATATTCAGATAGTACTCAGCTCAAATGGATACTGTTCTAAACTCATATACCTAAATCTTCTATACAAAAATTGTGATAAACTCAAACAGATATAAAGCAGATGCTGCATGTGAAGGTGGAACAAGCTAGAAGGGCTAATGGGATGGAAGGGGAAGATATAGGAGTAAGAGAGGGGACTGAGTGAGTAGTATATGTGGTAGTGAGAGGAAGCTAGGTGTAAGTCAGCTGGACATGTCTGGAGTTGAGATGAAGTGAGGTAGTTAAGCATGTTATAACAGGTCTGAGAGATTGAGTGAGGAGGGAAGGGTAGGGTAAAGGGTGAGCCAGAGCCTGCAGAGGAAGGAATGCAATGATTAGGCAGTATGAGGTCAGGATTCTAAATTTTCAGTTACTGGCTTATCAAGAAAACAAGCATCTTCATTCATCTTGCAGCTTTTTACTAAGGCATGAGGTTAATCCCCTTTCTACTCTGGATACAAGAGAAATTATGTTGTATGTGTGGAACCTTCATTTATAATGTTTGTTTTACTTCCAGTAAGATTATTTTACAAATGTAGGAACATGGCAACAATCCTAGGCAAGTGATCACGAGGACCATAAGATACCTACTAGTAGCAGGCAAACTTAAAAGGCCACGCTTCCTTGTTAAACACATCATAATGCTTACCTCTCAAGTCAACCCTCTGTAAATTTGTGTCTACCCATCCAGTCATCAAAACTATTATTAAATGATAATTAACTAAGGATTTTGTTTGACCTGAAAGGGTAACATATTCCACAGGTACAGAATACATTGAGTTAAGAATCACTTTCTTCAATTAGTTTTATTCTTTTCTGAGTGTATATTTAGGTATCTTTTGTGCATATTTTTACAGTGGCTGGTTTTGAAAAGAAATAGGAAATAATATAAGATTGGGTTTTTCATAGCTAAAAGAGTCATGCCAAATAATCCTGATGATTTAAAGGATGCAAGGCCCATAACTTTCATGGTTAAAAATGGATGGAGAGTTTCCAGATGAGCACTCTGCTTAGACTTGTACAGACCATAGGAAGCACTGTAGTCAGTGATGGGTCTGATAAGGAAGGCATTTTAGTCAGTGATGGGTCTGATAAGGGAGGCATTGTAGTCAATGATGGGTCTGATAATGGAGACATTGTAGTCAATGATGGGTCTAATAAGGGAGGCATTGTAGTCAATGACGGGTCTGATAAGGGAGACATCGTAGTCAATGACGAGTCTAATAAGGGAGGCATTGTAGTCAATGACGGGTCTGATAATGGAAGACAACAGTGGCAGGATGACTCTTTTGGGCCTTGGAAGATATTCCCTTGGTAATTTAAGTGATACAGAGAGAAGGATTTCCTGAATATTGTGGAAACATGATGAATGAATGAGACAGAGAGCAATCCATGCATGTATGCTGTTTTTTATGACCATCAATATCTGAAGAGAAGTACCATTTATAACATTTGATGTGAGAACAGCTTTTCTGACAAAAACTACTATGCTGTACTTGTTTTGCTTGTAACTTTAGATCAGTTTAGTATATCAGGTATGTTGCATATTGCGGCCCTTAATGAGGTTGTTTAGTATATGTGGTAAGCAAATAAAAATTGTAAGCTTACTGACATTAGCAAACCTGGTTAACTGTTCTTCTGGTGTATTGAATTGGAATTCTGCAGATTAAATGCCAGCCTGTAGACTGACTCCTGTGGCACCTTATTAGTTGCCGTTTTGTGCTCAGATAGTTTTGCAAAGAGTTTTACAACCTTGGATCAGTTGAATAATTAGTTTTCTGTTAAGATAACATAGGGTTTATATTAAATATATCTATTTTGTGGGTCTAATAAGGGAGGCATTGTAGTCAATGACGGGTCTGATAAGGGAGACATCGTAGTCAATGACGGGTCTAATAAGGGAGGCATTGTAGTCAATGACGGGTCTGATAATGGAAGACAACAGTGGCAAGATGACTCTTTTGGGCCTTGGAAGATATTCCCTTGGTAATTTAAGTGATACAGAGAGAAGGATTTCCTGAATATTGTGGAAACATGATGAATGAATGAGACAGAGAGCAATCCATGCATGTATGCTGTTTTTTATGACCATCAATATCTGAAGAGAAGTACCATTTATAACATTTGATGTGAGAACAGCTTTTCTGACAAAAACTACTATGCTGTACTTGTTTTGCTTGTAACTTTAGATCAGTTTAGTATATCAGGTATGTTGCATATTGTGGCCCTTAATGAGGTTGTTTAGTATATGTGGTAAGCAAATAAAAATTGTAAGCTTACTGACATTAGTAAACCTGGTTAACTGTTCTTCTGGTGTATTGAATTGGAATTCTGCAGATTAAATGCCAGCCTGTAGACTGACTCCTGTGGTACCTTATTAGTTGCCGTTTTGTGCTCAGATAGTTTTGCAAAGAGTTTTACAACCTTGGATCAGTTGAATAATTAGTTTTCTGTTAAGATAACATAGGGTTTATATTAAATATATCTATTTTTAATAATATCAGTATTGGGAATAGTGTGAAAAGCTTTGGCTACTGTCCACGTCCTCTCTAGCTTTTTCAAAGAAGCTTACTAGGTTCAGGAAATAAGTCCTGACCTTAGCAAAATCAAAATAATTAGGGTTTAGATGAGTTATGTCTGCAGAAATGAGTCATAAAGTGATATCTTCAATTGTTTTACAAATAAAGTGAATGTGGCCATACCTCTCAACCTGTTAATGCAAAATATCTGGACAAAGCTTGACAAAAGGGGGTACAAATAGGGACATATTCTAAGTATTGTTCTTATAAACTTAGAAAGTTGCTAGAGTAACAGGTTTTAATATACATTTTCTGAAGGATTTGAAGTTTGAAACTCAAATGTATGTCATTTAGTGACTTCAATCTTGAGATCATCCCAGTGATTTACCAGGAAAAAGGAGGAACAGGCCAAAAATATGAGCTAAAAATCTGGACATTCTGCGAAAATCTATACAGTTGAGAGGTATGAATGTGGCTGATGGACTAAAAATTGCCTGGGTCTGTAGAGACACTACCTCTTGCAGGAGACCCCCAGGGGTTATTTTATGGGAATCAACAACAAATACTCCGGATAGGCTGAGGTTGAACAGTTTAAGCAGAGGCTCAAACAGGGCATAGTTGGCATTGATGAGAATGTTACCTGTTATGCTGTCTGGTCCCTGGAAGTATTATTTTTAGCCTTTGATCAGGATTTGAATACTTGTTCCATGGTGATTTCAGGGGCAACTAAATTCCCAGGGACACTGAGGTCAACAAATTGGGTAGATAGGGTAAAATAAGAATTAAATTTGTCTGCAAATATTTTCATGATATCCAAGAATTTAAATATGTGATATTACTACAGGGGAGCTCAATGCATTGTTTGATATCAGTTCATCATTCCTAATGTTATTGAAGTAAGATTTGTAGTTTCCATTGGTATATGCACCAACCTTAAGCTACCTTTTCTAATTTACATTTTCTAATAGTACTCTTAAGTTTCTTGCTTGCATGTTTCAGTGTGGTCTAAAGACAGCGGGATGAGGATTTCTTATCATTTTTCATTTTTCTTATTTGGTTATATAATTTATTAATATGGGATTTGCATCGCAGAGTTTTATTCCTGAAGTTACAATTACATTTATGAAATACTGGTACTGACTGTTCTATGCAGCTATTTAGTTGTTAGTAAAAGATGGATGTGAACATTGCAGTCCTTGACTTAATTATATGTCAGGCTACTGTTTTTTATCAATTGGTTAGGATGTTTATCTATACTAATTTTGACAGCTGGAAGAATCAGATCCTGGACTCTAACCTGATATATAATGAATTGGACATTAAACAATCAAATTATATAAGATGGATAGATTATCGTTTATCCCATTGGCTCTCCACAAACAGATGCATTGGAATTCCTGACATGTATTTTGAATTTGTAAATTATGTCTGAGTGCTGATACAGAAAATAACATCTTCTAATAGAAGAAACTTTAAAATCACCCAGTTTGCTTTCAAAATTCTGAAAAAATAACAATGCTACCTTCACCTCTGATAATTTTTATCTTATATGTTTTTCAACTTTTGCATTTGCTTTGGAGCATGGTGAGGTCTGAGATAGAAAGACTCCTGTTTAGTACTTGTACTCCCCAGAGAAACAAATAAAGTGTATCAAGAATAAAACAGTTCTCAGGTAGATGGCAAATGTTGGAGGTGTTATAAGAAAGAGATAACTGAGGTCATATGTTTTAGGAGTGTAATGAGTTGGCAAATTTTAAAATTCCCCTACAGAGTACTCTGTCAAGAATACTGTCTGGGTGAGCAAATGAGTGTAACTACACTACAGAAGGATTCTTCAGTATTGTTTACATACATATACATATACATATACATATACATATACATATACATATACATATACATATACATACAAGCTGCAAAGTGCAACTCAGTGCAAGAAATACTGAAATAAACTCTGAAAGAAACAAGTATTAACAATATGTAAACAATACTGAAGAATCCTTGGAGGCTTAGGAAAAAGAATACCCCGACCTAATAAGCTGAGTTAACCATTTATGAACTTGATGGCCTATGGGAAAAAAACTGTTCTTATATCTGCTTCTTTTGGTGTATATGATGGTATATCTGATGGTAATAGTTCTAAAAGATAGTGGCCTTGATGTGGAGGCTCGGTGATGATTTTCCCTGCCCTTTTCATGACTCTGGAATAGTACAGGTCCTGTAAGGAAGGCAAAATAGCACCAATGATATTTTCAGCAGACCTGACTATTCGATGTAACCTATTTTTGTCATGATTAGCAAGAGATCCAAACCACACTGTTATGGGTGAGCTGAGAACAGACTCACTGAGTTGCACTTTGCAGTTTGTATGTATATGTATATGTATATGTATATGCATATGTATATTTATATTTATATTTATATTTACTTTTTTGTCTTGTTGTTAATAGTTGCATGTATGCCGTTAAGTTGTTCTTAATAGTTGTATGTATGTCATTTATGTAATTCATACTTGGAGAGTCACTGAAACCAGAGTCAAATTCCTTCTATGCATGCATACTTGGCCAATAAATGTGTTTCTGATTCTGATTCTAATTCTGAAATAATTTTTTTGAGCTGCGATACGGGATCTGAATTGTTTAGACATAGCAAGTCCTTGTTAAGTTTAATTCTGATGGCTGCCATAAAAATAATTACTAGAAAATGGAAATCAAAACCTTAACCACCTATACTTGAAGAATTGATTATTGTGACAGAGATAAGAGAACAGGAAGTGGAATCTCTAGAAAATGGTAGGAATAAATTACATAGAAATAAATGGAAATGGTGAGAACAAGTGGAAAAATATTTTGGAAGTGGAATAAGGTTTAAGAGAAGGCAGGAGCTGAATAATTTATGTAATGTAATAATTATAGGCTATGTAAAATATATGTGATGAATAATGTTTGTAAATGTGAACTTGTTAATATGGTTTCAGTAGTTTTACATAAATATAATTCTGCCTACGTCACAAATGATAAGTCAATAAAGGTGTTTAAAAAATAAAATAAAGATGTTTAAAAACTACTGCACTACTGTCCTTTACTCCACTTCTTTCAATAACAACAAACTAGTGTCTCCCCTTTTCCTGGACCTCTCTAAGGCTTTCAGCATTGTTTCCCATAACCTCCTGCTCTCCAAACTAGCTTTCTTCAAACTCTCTACCACCACTCTTAACTGGTTCTCTGCATACCTAACAAATAGAACGCAGTCTGTCAAATGGATGTCAGCTACTTGTCTGTTCCTTCCCATTCTTACTGGAGTCACCCAAGGCTCCATCCTTGGTCCCCTACTATTTAACATTTTTACTAATGATCGCTTCCAATCCTGCCCCCACTCTAAACTCATACAATATACAGATGACTCTATGATCATCTCTACCTCTGACAATCTAGCCCACCTACATACCCTCACACAAGACACACTACACTCAGTCGAAGGATGGCTCACTACTAACCATCTCCTACTTAACCCTAATAAAACTAAACTTCTTTTCCTTCCCAAACTCCTCCAGCACCTCAAATCTTCCTTCTCAGTCTCTTATGTAAACAATACAACTATTCAGGTTGACTCTCATACTAAACTTCTCAGTATTCTTATAGATAATGAATTAAAATTTCACTCCCACATCAACAACTGCATCAAAGGGGCCCACCAGAAACTAGGATTGCTATACAGAAATTAAAAAATTCCTTATGCAAGAATCCAAAATATCCCTTGCTCAAGCCTACCTTCTACCCACTTTACTATATGCTGCCCCTGTCTTTACTATCCTCCAACAAAATTGCTAAACAAACTTGAACTTAAACATAATAAAATTGCTAGGTTTGCCACAAATCTCCCCGATTGCTCTCACCACTGCCTCTCTTTAAAAAAACTACACTGGCTGGAATTCCATAATCAGCTCTTTCTGTCTTAACTCCACTTGACACATGCTATCCTACATCAATCCCTAGCCTGTCCTTCACTAGCAACTCTCATCACCCATTATGTCCCTAAATGGGAGATTTGTAGCTCTGACCAGCACCTTTTCCAAGTAACCAAACCTAATAAATCCATAGGAAAAAGTCTTTATAGCCACGTAATCTCTACCTCTTGGAACAAGCTCCCTCTCTGTATCAGCTCTCACCAAAACTCTCCCAATTTCAAACTAGCCCTAAAGGAATACCTACTAAACTCATGGACCTGCCCCTGTAAAGACCTTACTTGAAGCAATATTGCCCCCTCCTTTCTTTCTCCCTGCAAGCCACTGTCTCCATTTCCTACATCTCAGACACTCTTGTTTGTATGTTTTTACTCCTATTTTAGTCACAATGCACATCGTTCTTAACCTGTTTACTGTACAAGGTAACTATCACCTATATCTTGCATCAACTTATCAGATAACTCTCACCTATATTTTACAATTCACTTATCTTGTCCCCTCCCCACTGTTCTCTGACTAGATTCCATGCTATATGTAAGACCTGCCTACATACTAGTCATTCCCTACTTTTTCTCCTATATATTACCTACCATACAACTATTAGAATACATGTATTTTAAGATTATCAATGTTTTTTTTCTAAGAATGTATAAGATGAATAATATTCTCCTTGTATGTTCTAACTTATATCTGTATTTCGCATTTGTAACTAATTGTAATCTCTGTATCTGGAGCTTTTGTCCCCAGATCTCTGCTGAAAAAGGGCACCTGCCCAGCCAGACTAACCCAGTTAACAAATGGCAAATAAATAAATAAAATAAAGCAGCTCAGCTGGTTTCACATTTCGTTCCAGGCTAAAAGGCATAGAATGCCCTTTGTAAGGCACACTCACTAAATAACATTTCGCCTTGTTATTCATATGCCATATAAAGTGTGGAAATGATTTTGCTAAGCTAGTGTGTTTTTCCCAATGTTTCCCAAGAATTTTGTTATTATGAACTCTTCCTTTTGCCATGGTACAGTGACTCCATATGTGTGCTTTACTGAGGTTTTTGGAAAGCCAGTATATGAAATGTGCTACATGTATGAGGCAATTCGCTTTGTTGAGCCAATGGATTATTATAATGAAAGAGGGGCTTTCATGGTCATACACCTCAGAACCTCTGCCACTGTTGTGGTAAGTATATGTATGCTCTCAAGGTGTGCTGCTGCTGTGGCTGAGAATTTGACCTAAATATTAGGTATATAGTTATACCTCTCACAGATATTGAAGATAATGTAAAAAAATGACTGTATATTCTATGAGCACAAGACAGTTTTTACTGGCTAAGGTAACTGCTACCAAGCTGGAAAGTTATCTCACAAAGTGTCTTCATAGCTATCCTTATAAAATGTAGTTAAGAAAATATATACTATTAGTGAAAGAGCTAGTAAAGTGATTAGTTTTGCATAAATATTACCTTTTAAAGAAACCGTGTGCTCTGTTAATACTTCTCAACCTGGTAAAATGACAATGTAGAACACATGCAATTGCAATGTGTGACAAGCAATTAAAACGCAAACTAATGTAATTTTAATTGCATGTTAATTTTGACTATGTGGGGTATACTCATTCATGATGCACTGCCAAGCAATTAAAATTAGAAACACTTTCATTTTGACTGCTAGAGTAGCATATTAATTTCAAAGTACACTGGAGTCCTATGTCACATTTGTATTACACCCATAAATTACATTTTCATGCTGCATGCAGACTTAAGACAGTTCAGTTTGGTGAACAAGTTAGTTATTTACTCCAGAAAATAATTTTACTGTAAATAGCAAGCCAGACAACATCCTGTGCTCATAAATCAGGATAAAATGCAGAATTACAAACTACATAAGTGTTAGTATTGTTTTGCCTTTCACTACAACTGATTGGCATGACAACTATGTACAAAATGTATCAACATTATGGCTCATAGGTTCATAGGTGTGTACTAGGCTAATGGCCCTGGAGCCTTTACAAGCTTAGCCCATAGGATTACCCTGGCATCATGCCACCTGACCTTAGTTTCCAGTGCCTCTGTCGAGTAGAGCCACTGGAGTGATCCCCGGGGTGAATTTTCTATTTCCCATCCACTAATCAAGATTTCTCTTGAAGAGGGCCAGTGAGGTGCTCTGTTTGACATGTATGGGAAGTCTATTCCATAGCATGGGCAGTCTTTAGGTTATGAACCTGTCCCTCCAGCATGTCATATTGATTGTGGTAATGAGGTTGAGGTCTCTAGAGCATGTGGTGTGGAGGGATTGGGATTTCTTTAGATGTAGCATTTCGAACATAGATGGGTCAGCCATGGCTTTGTAAGTCAAGCAGAGATCGCCTCTAAGTAGGTGATATGAGACAGAAAATAGTTGGAGTTTTTTGAGTCTGTCAATTTAGGACAAGTGTTTAAGGCCTAGGATCCTCTTTGTGAGGTACTTTGCGGCCTCTCCAGTTGTTGCAGGTGTCTCGTGAGGTACATTCCAAATGGGGCATTGTACTTGATGATTGGCCTAATGAGGAAAGAGTAGAAAGAGACAATGACCTCTTTCTTCCTGGATGCAAAACCCTTAGTAATGAGATGTGCCACATAGAAGGACTTTCTGACCACAGTGGCAGTGTGGTGGTCAAAACAGAGATTGCTGTCAACCTGTGTTCCTCGATCTCTTATAACGCCTTCTGTGTTCGGTGGACTGCCATCGATGTGGTAGTTCATAAGAACTGGGTTTTTCCCAAAGGGGATGATGACACATTTTTTGGCATTGAGCTTAAGGCCATGGTTCTGACACCAGTCGTTGGTCTCAGTGAGGCCTTTCTGTAGGATGTCAACATCACCTGGGGAGCTAATAATGGCTCACAACTTGCAATCATCTGTGAACTTTGTCAGCCAGAGACCCTTCGTGTTGGCCTGGACTTCTGAGAAGTAGATACCAAACAGGAGAAGACCCAGGACTGATCCCTGTAGGACTCTACTCATGACTGGTTGGCAGTCTGACTTGGAGTCAGCTACATTCACACTTTGGGTTCTATCTGTGAGCCAGTTTGCAACTCACCTAGTAATATAGGGGTTGATGTCTAGCTTAGTGAGTTTTCCTATGATTCCTGAGTGGCGAATGGTATCAAAGGCCTTGGCCAGAGTAAGGTAGGCTTTATGAACCACCTTGCCTTCATCCACAGCTCTGGTGACTGACTCAAAGAAGTTCACCAAGTTGAGTAGGCATGATCTACTCTTCAAAAAAAAACAAACTGTGTGGGATCCAGAGTTTGGAGATTCCCTGTATCCCTGCTTATTAGGTCCATGATGGTGTGTTCCATAACTTTGCATATCAGACTTGTCAGACTAATGGGGCGATAGTTCTCAGGGTCTGTAGTCACTCGTCCTATGTGGAGAGGGATGACTATAGCAGTGTGCCATTCGGTAGGGACAAAGCCTGAGGAGAGGCTGTGATTGAACAGGGCACACACGTGAGGTGCCAGTTCATTCTGTAGTTCATGTAGAATACAGCCAGGGATATTGTCAGGTCCCATAGAAGCTGTATTCTTGGCCTTGGACAGTGCTGTTTTAACCTGTGCAGCAGTAATACTGGGTACCTGGCAATCTACTGGTATTGTGTTTGGTCCTTGGGGGAGGGGGTAAAGTTGGCACTGAATCTGTCGGCCAGTATATTGGCAATATCTGTTGGCTCAGCATAGGAGGTACCATTGTGCAGTAGCTCACAACAAATCTGGGTATTTTCGTGAAGGTTCTTTACATAAGTATAGAAGGCCTTGTGGTTGTCTTTACTATCTGCTGCAATTCTGTTTTCATAGCTAGCTTTAGAGGATTTGATGAGGGATATCAGCTTTTAGATGAGGCTGATAAGGGATTGTATTTATCAAAAACTGATAGCATCATTAGCTAGGCAGGTAGCTGACTGTGGGGAATGTAAAAGTCATAGGAACATAATATAATTATTTTTGGATTTCTTCTGCTATTAATTAATAAACTTTATATATGCTTGTCTGCATCTGTAATAGGCATGCGATGTGAAGTTGTGGCAGTGCAAGTATTTAATAAAGTAGCTGAGGATTTAAATTTGGTATAAGAGGGCTTATCATCCTCCTGTAGATAAAGGACTAGCTAAAAGACCACACCTGCAAAAAATGTTATGCAAATAAAAGAGAAAATATCCCCTTAAATTGGAAAACTCCAAACATGACCTATCCGAAATAAGTTTAAGACTAGCCAGTCGTACCAACTTATTCACTCTTTATGGAAATTGTATATAAGAACACACCTTATGCTTCTTTTTTATACACTTTTTGGATGTGATAAAGTCTATAAGATGAAGGCAATAATCAAAAAAAATAAACTTTTTTGAAGAAAGCTGACTAAAGGCAATTTTTTCCAAAATTTGTCAGAGCTTTTACTATTTTAAGAACTTTCAATCACCATACACGCTGTTCCCTGATGGCTATAAAACGTAACCACAACTTCAAAAGATGATATCCAATGGCATGAAAGACAAAATACACTTGTGGATACTTAACAAATCTTTAATTCCAGGACAGAGTAAGAGCTTTCGCCAACAGGCTTCTTCAGACTCATAATAATAATAGGTAACAGTTACAGACTTTAAAAATCCCACCAAAGAATCTCATTGGGTGAGAATCTGGTCCTATTACTCTACAGGATTCATCTCAAAGATTTAAAGTAATATTAGCTGCATTTAAAATACAAAGACAAACAACATTAAAATGCTCATGCGCTTGTAATAACTGCTAAAACAGAGTAAACAACATTTTAAAAAACATTTTAAAAGTACATATAAAAAATCACATCTTGAAACATCTGTTTCAATTTTGACAAAAGTCAGTTGCGTGTCATGCAGTCTGTGGGCAAGTCAATATGAAGATCATACTTAAAATCATACTTAAAAACAAGCTGTCTATTCATATTGAATGGAAGTTAGATAAAATGGAATAAAACAACTCCAAGACAGAAAACCAGTTTGTATAATGTGAACGAATCATGGTAATACATTCAAGAACCAGGGAATGGCATGGATCCAAGTGGCAATGTTCAAGTATTAACAAGTATTACCGAGGGATAGGAACATATACCAACAGGGTGTTAATGGTTCAAATGAACCACAAGGACGTAATATATAAATGTCAGAGGTTACAATAGCGAACAAATGCACAGTGCGTCGTTAGTTAATAGTTCTGTAGAGACAGTTACCAACAGTGAATTACAAGAATTTAGTAGTACTTCTGTTAACAGAAAGCCTGCTTGTAATGAACAGGATGATGTTATGATCACCAACATGGGAGCTAGTATACAGGAACCAGTTGAGTTGAATAATGTTATGATAGGAAAAGGGATGGCTGAAACAACAGTTGATGGTGAACCTTCTAACCCCATTTTGGGAGGAGAAACAACAGGAAATAACATTCAAGTAAACAGGTTATCACCGGGAGATACAGTAGTTCGACCTAAAGTAAACAGTACATTTTTTTCAATGAATAAAATACCTGCCCCCCTCCCCATAGCACAGAACCGTTTTTTGGAGAGGAAACGATCGGTCAGCAGGGGGAGACAGAAGAGGAAGGGGTCTGCAGAAGAACAACAGGGTCCCACATTGAAGAGGATGTGGGAGAAACAAAATCATTAGTTATTAATCTGTCTAATAGAACCTTGAGTGTATTTAAGGAACAAATCCTAAGTAAAGGACTTAGTTTCATTCCCACTAGGAATAGTGATCTGGTGGACACACTTATAGATACAAAACTTTTTATTAGGAATATGCAACTAAAGTTTGATTATGGTCAGTTAAATGATAATTTAGGGTCAACCAGGTTCCGTGCAAACAGTGTGTATGTACCACAGTTACACCCCACAATTGAGGTGTTTGGAAAAGTTCTGGAGAATGATATATATAAGTGTTTTCAAGAAAATAGGGGATCTAGACATAGACAGAATTTGAATTACAATCAGAGGAAAGCTCTGAATGATCTAAGGCATGATAGGTCAATAGTAATTAGACCAGCTGACAAAGGTGGGCCAGTGGTCCTTATGGACACTGTCCATTATAATGACAAGATGGAACAAATGTTGAATGATAACCATTTTTACGTAAGAATAGATCATGATATACTGATAGATAAGGTGTTTAATGTTTATTACACCCTAGATGACCTTATCATGTCATCAGACATTACTCAAGAGCTTTATGAGTTTCTTAAAGTTAAGGACCCGGTAATACCTGTTATCCAAGGATTACCGAAGTTACATAAAAGCTATGCTGACCCACCTATGAGACCTATAGTGGCAGGTCAGGGTTGGGTCACCGAACCCCTTTCCATTTATACTGAAAACTTGTTGAGACCCCTAATAGATGAGAATAAAAGAATACTAAAGGATAGTAAGCAATTTTTAATGGATTTGTACACCTACACACAACATCTGAGAGATGACCAACATTTCTTTTTAGTGACCTTAGATGTTGTGAGTCTTTTCACAGTTATCCCCAATGAAGTAGGTATTAACTTTATTATAGAGTACCTTAGGACGCACTCACATTTTTCTGTTAAGAAGGTTGATTTGGTTACCCTGTTGCTTGAGACTATTTTAACCAATAATGTTTCTGCTTTTGGTGAAGATATTTACCTACAGAGGGATGGCGTAGCTATGGGCACGTCTTGTGCCAATAGCTACGCCAACCTAGTAATGGCCAGATGGGAGGATAAATATCTGTATGAGAATGATCAGTTTAAAGAGAATGTAGGTATGTATTGTAGATTTGTCGATGACCTCTTTTTTGTGTGGCTGGGTGATGAGAATTCTTTAAGAAATTTTGTCACTTATCTTGACATGACGACAGAATTTTTAAAATTCACAATGAATTTTTCTAGTACTAACATCTCTTTTTTGGATGTTGAGATATGTAGGTTGCCTAATGGTATGCTTAATACGGCTATACACAAGAAGGGGTGCCATAGGAATAATTTACTTCACAGGCAAAGCATGCACCCTCTTCATGTTTTCAATAATGTTCTAAAAGGACAATTCATGAGGGTGTCTAGGCTCAATCCCAGTGAAAAGTGCTACAAGAGCGGAGTACAGGAGCTCAAGGATAGGTTTTTAGAGAGGGGTTATTGTGAAGAAGATATTAATGAAACCATTGTTACAGTAGATTCTTTGAGGTCCAGCAGTGCTAGACCTTATTTTATGGAGCAGTTGGATCTACCTAAGACCACTGTATCAACCCACACTGAGGTGAGGGCTAATTTATCCTTTAGTAGGATGAATTTGGAAGTGAAGAAACTTATGCATAAACATTGGGATATTTTAATGTCCGATGCGGATGTGAGTGATGTTGTAGGACCCAAACCACGTATAACATATAAGAACCATCCGAATTTGAAGAGTATACTCTGCAGACCTAGATATAATATCAATAGGCAGAGTATAGTGGGTGCTACTGTGAATACTGCACCTTGTGGTAAATGTAATCAATGCCCCTTTATCAATACAGATACCAATTTCACACATCCTAATACAGGACGAATGTTCAATTTTTATACTAATACCAACTGTGAAAGTAGGAATGTGGTTTATGTTGCTATATGCAATTCATGTCCCTCCTACTATATAGGGAAGACGAACAGGACCCTTAAAGAACGCATTAGGGAGCATAACTACCAGATTAGAATAAAATCAGATGTTAATGCATTGGCGAGACATTGTAAAAGTCTAGGCCCACAGCATGCATTTAAATTTTTTGTTGTACAGACACTCACACAAGGTTTTAGAGGAGGTGACCTTATTAACAGAACTTTGGAATGTGAAACCAGATGGATTATTAGATGGAGAGCAGATACACCCCCTGGTCTCAATGATAAGGTACAGATAAAACCATTCCTTAAAAGTAGGAGGTTACGTCGAGTGAGGCATTGATATGATTTATGTATTGATGCAAATTCCTACAGTAGTATAAGGTTGAATTTTAACTCAATAGCATAAGTATAATCCTGTAACATCTGTGTTTGAATTTAATAAGTGGCCCTCATGAGACATTTAAATCATGACACCTCATTGAATAGACCTATGCCTTATTGATACATTCTGATATTGCATAATAACCAGATAGCCCCTCTGTTTGTTTAACTCTACCTATGTTCCATACAAGAATATAGTTAATACTTGAACATTGCCACTTGGATCCATGCCATTCCCTGGTTTTTGAATGTATTACCATGATTCGTTCACATTATACAAACTGGTTTTCTGTCTTGGAGTTGTTTTATTCCATTTTATCTAACTTCCATTCAATATGAATAGACAGCTTGTTTTTAAGTATGATTTTAAGTATGATCTTCATATTGACTTGCCCACAGACTGCATGACACGCAACTGACTTTTGTCAAAATTGAAACAGATGTTTCAAGATGTGATTTTTTATATGTACTTTTAAAATGTTTTTTAAAATGTTGTTTACTCTGTTTTAGCAGTTATTACAAGCGCATGAGCATTTTAATGTTGTTTGTCTTTGTATTTTAAATGCAGCTAATATTACTTTAAATCTTTGAGATGAATCCTGTAGAGTAATAGGACCGGATTCTCACCCAATGAGATTCTTTGGTGGGATTTTTAAAGTCTGTAACTGTTACCTATTATTATTATGAGTCTGAAGAAGCCTGTTGGCGAAAGCGCTTACTCTGTCCTGGAATTAAAGATTTGTTAAGTATCCACAAGTGTATTTTGTCTTTCATGCCATTGGATATCATCTTTTGAAGTTGTGGTTACGTTTTATAGCCATCAGGGAACAGCGTGTATGGTGATTGAAAGTTTTTACTACATATTTATCACGCTTGCTCCCGTCTCCGCTGGTGTGCTGCTCTGCATTTCGTTTGTTATTATATTTTAAGAACTTGTTTAAAGGGACCAAAATCTTTTCATGTAGAGCCAGTAGCAAGAAGCAATGATCCATTTTCAACAGAAACGCAGTACTGTTTTTGAATTCATTTCTTTGGGTTATGTTTTTTTATTTGCCCTGTTGGTGGCTTCAGTGCTCCTCCAGATTGGCTTAGCTTGATTTAGGTAGCTACCATTGCATGGGTCCTGTAATTCAGAACCATTGTGTCTATATCACTTGATCGAAAACCTATTTTCCGAATAGCTATTCATCAACCCCAAATTGTTGAAACCTCTCTTTGCTGCATGACAGTGAACTTTTTTACAGGGACAAGCAATGTTTGGCCATCATCAGGAATTTGCACTTTTCCCACTGTAGTGCGATGTCAGACTTGGTATATTTAGTTGGAGGGGGGTGTGGGGGGCACAGCCTTGAAGCCTCCAACTTGGGTGGGTTTTACATTTTTAGAGTTTAGTGATGGGTGCTGGGTTGGATGGACATTTCCTTTCCCTGTTAAAAAGTTTAATGAAACAACTGTTCAATGAAGAGAGGTTTTAGATATTTGGGGTTGCCAAACAGTTAATTGACAAATAGTTTTTTTTACTGAATTGATATAGACCACAGAGGCATTTTGATGCAATTAGTGTGCAGCATTAATCAAAATAGCATGATGAGTGATGACATGCATGGAGAGGGCAATGCAGAGACATAAGTCGACTCGTGTGGCCACTCTACTGAAGAAATAGTGCAGATTGAGGAACATATAAAAATAGCTCAATGAGTCATTGCAATTATCAACAACATAATTTTTTCATGTAAAAGAGATTCTCTCAAGTTATGATTCTAGGAATAGCAAGAGCATTAGCAGAGCAGCACATTGATCATTGTTACCCCGTCAAGTCACAGATGGATCTGCCAACGGCAAACATACCATCACCTCCATGAAAAGGCAATTGTCATCCCCTAATGTGGAGACAGAGAACCCATGTGGGAATTAGTTCTCATGTTCTAGCCACCAATGGAATTGATAGACTATGCATTTCAGTGTGCTGACTGGCTGCTGTGCATTGCACATTTATAAGTTAATTTAATTATTTATTTGTATATATTTGTTTACCGGGGGTACTGCACTGATCAATTTTAACCAATTTCAAGCTCAGCTAGGTGAAATACAAAACATTTCACAAACAAAAACACAGAAATGAAAGCAATAACAGAGCAGATCAGATAAGTTACACAAAAACCGTATACATATATTGTAGTGAACCAAAAGAGTGTAATGCACAACATATACATTTGTTTCTAAAGTGGGTTACCCCTCAGTAAATCTGTGAGAGGAAAAGGAGGGTGACAAGGGACTTTGAAAGGAGAGAGAGCAATAGGGAGTTAGGTGATATGTCCTGTGTTGAAGAAGCACCATTTAGCTTGAATAAAGCAGTGCTTTTTGAGCTGCATTTTGAATTTGGAGTGTTAATTTCATTTAGGTTGATGGGGAGAGCTTCACAAAAAGTAGGAGCATGAGAGGAAAAAGCATTTGGAGTGCTACAGAGTTTGGCTCCAGGGGGTAATGAGAGCTGGTGTGGCTTCTGAGTAGAATCTCAAGTTGTATGAAATGTTTTTTTTCCATGATATTTAGCTGCAGTGTAAATATCTGGAGTTGGAGTAATCTGCAGAGCTGACATCCCAACAATAGGTTAGATCATTGTTTTATCAATAGCTAGCTGGCTTTTTCAAAGGTAATACAATGATGCTCACAGAGATAGTAGTTTATAATGTGTTGACAGATACTGTTAGAGATTATTTGGTTTGTGTCTTTGTGTTTCTCGGAGGCAGAAGCAAAAATGGGAAGTCCATATTCTGGCAGAGAAAGGGCAGCTCCTTTGCTGATGACTGCTCTTAGTACTTGGGATAGAAAACAGGGAGATCTCTTTCAGGTTTATTTTGCTCTTACAATGTCTATGTGGAAATGGCTGATCAAGCCACAATTCTAGAGATTTGAAGGTGTAAGCTATTTCTATAGAATAGTTATGTAAGTCAATGATAGATAAAGAGTCAGGTACTCAGTAAATTTTCTGTGGAGTTCTAAAAAGCACAGTTTTAGTTATGGAGGGGTTGAGTAGTTTATGATCTGTGATTCATTGATGGAGCTCATGTAAGTTAGACTGGAGTTGGGATTGAATGCCAGTGTGACTGACCTGATCAGTAAAACACCATGTTGTTTGCATAGAGTATAGGTGTGAGATGGAGCCAGTCACAAGGAAGTTTTTAATGAATAAAGAGGAGGGTGCAAGAATGAATCTTCATGGTACACCTTTGGTAACAGGTGCAGGTTCTGATTGGTAGGATCCTACCTTAAGACTGACGTATCTGTCAGTGAGGACATTTTTTAAACCAGGGAGTGGCATCCAATTTATTAGTTTGTTTCAGAGAAAACAGCATTTCCTCATAGACCAAAGGGGTGTGCAGAATACAGTCATCTTTATGGTGGGGTGAGCACAGTGACAGGGGAAATCAATACTACAACATGTGCTATGGCTACAGCAGTTGAATATGGTAGCCAGATAAAAAGACGGGGAGACTAAGAGAGTGTATCTTTTAGTATCAGGTTGTTGCTTCCATAATATAAATGATCAGGTGAACCATGTGTCTCTGCAGTACTGGAACTAAACATGCCCAATCCATGGGATGACTGGCACTTCAGGAGTCTGTACAGGGTACAGCACTTCAGCAGTCTGTACTGGGACCTCACAGTAAACACCCTATGTTGGGTAAGCAATACATGGACAGCATCCATGATCCCATGCATGACAAAAGCTAGGCATTGCAGTCAGAAGATCAAAAGGTAATAGAAAGATAGAATGCAATTGTGGAATCCAGTGTGACTGACCTGATTGGGCATCCCCAAGAGGATCCATATAAGTGTCATCCTTGACTATTGGATTGCTCACAAACAGTTGTGGTGGCAGCCATGATGGGACAGTTACTATTGCAGTATTCATAACAGACTGTAAACGTATATACGTGGGCTGTAATCTCTTACCATGCATCCAGATCACTTGCACATCCATGGCCAGTATTCCTCTAGAGGCAACAAGGAGTACATTTGACAGATGCATCATGGACGCACCAATGGATGCCATGTGGGTCGCCACTGCTCTTAGCAAGTAGGTTTGCTAGATGTGTGTAATTGCCATGTCACTCTTGATAAGTTGCAAGTCATCCCACAGTACATGCAGCTGGTGAATGTTCTCACACAGGCCACATAACATGCTCACCATTTCTACCACTGTTTGTGTAGCATTTGTCTTGGTCTGAATCTGCTCATCTTCTGATTGAATTTGGGGTAGAACCAAAATCAGGGGATGACCTGAGTCCTGTCTGTGACAGCCACCCACATGCCTAGCCCCAAAAGTGAATGCGTGGACCTTAAAGACAGAGATGTTCGCACTTGCTGTCTGTTGTGGTGATTCCTGCGTAGACTTGAAGGAGCTGATCCAGTACTAAATGCAGACAATGCTAGGGGTGCAGCCTGTACCTCTGAAATCATTTTCTATCTGAGAGTAACGGTGCCTTCTAATATTAGAGTTGCTAATAATGCCAGTGTGCCACTATGTGCATGATTTTCATGTTTGTCTGCCACAGGTGACCCAGTGACGTCAAGCATATGCCAATATGCTGTGCTAGACATTCCACCATTGGAATTCATAATAGCACAAGGATAACATGTCATGTCAAGCCTGGAATACATGTGCCACTCTCCCAGACATGCGGCACATGTACTGATATATCTAATTAGTAGCACAGAATATGAGCACATGCATAACTTGTGGAATTGATTGACACAGCTGCAGCTGTAACTGCAGAGCAGATATGCAAATGTTTTAAAAGGAATACCTATTTCACTCATGTGGGTCAGTGTGCAACAGTCATAAAACATTCAAGGAGTAATTTGGTGCATCCCCTACAGAGGATCTATATTGGATGAATGAATGCTTAAAATGTTGAGTATGACCTGCTTGATGGCTTTTAAGTGAAAGTTCATCTAACCAAAACCCCACATTGTTGAAAAAAGGAGTTTTGAAAAGTTATAGTTGGCCAGCTGTCAGGCTAAAATGTACTGAACACCATTAAAACCTCCCCAAAAAAGATTAAAAAAAAAGGAATCAGCAAACAAAATAAAGTAGGGGGCTTCACCCCCCCCCACACACCCCTACCCCCCTATTTAAATATATCAACTCCGAGATCACACCACAGTAGAGGACTGTCATAACATTACACAGGGTGAACAATGAGACTGCACCACAGTGGAGGACTGTAAGAACAGCTAAACAAGGTGAACGTTCTGACGTCAGCCATTGGGTTTCTGATGGCTGGCCAACTATAACTTTCAAAACTCCTTGTTTCGACATTCTGAGGTTTTGCTTAGGCGAATGTTCGCTTAAAAACTGTAGAGCATGTCGTACTCGATATTTTAAGCATTCATTCATCTAATAGGGAACCCCCTACAGGCAATCTGACAATCATTTCCAGCCCAGCTCCAACATCCTAGCCACCACAAAGTATAAGTATTCTTTTGCTTGCCCTGGGAAAGGTTACTGTGATCTCCTCTATCTCTGAAAGAGTGCTCAGTGCTTGTGGTCAACCTTCTCTAGTGGACCTCTCCATGTCAATGTGCTGCACAAAGCGGTGATGTCCTGCACCAAAGGCTGCTACAGCTGGTCCCCAGGAAGCATTGTCTGTCTTATTCTTATCAAGGATAAGTGTCAAGAAAGTATTGCCTGTCTTATCCTTGTCAAGGATAAGTACTCAGAAAGCATTGCCTGTCTTATTCTTGTCAAGGATAAGTACTCAGAAAGCATTGCCTGTCTTATCCTTGTCAAGGATAAGTACTCAGAAAGCATTGCCTGTCTTATCCTTGTCAAGAATAAGTACTCAGAAAGCATTGCCTGTCTTATCCTTGTCAAGGATAAGTACTCAGAAAGCATTGCCTGTCTTATCCTTGTCAAGGATAAGTACTCAGAAAGCATTGCCTGTCTTATCCTTGTCAAGAATAAGTACTCAGAAAGCATTGCCTGTCTTATTCTTGTCAAGGATAAGTATACCACGTGTACAAGACTTGTAGAAGTATCTTTGCCTGCTGTGCAGTGAATGACTGCAGCCATTAATATCTTCTTCTTCACATAAAAGGATGAGTACAGCTTTGGGTTACACATGCGTATCAATGTGTGCGTACGCATGAGGATACTAGGCTACATACCAGTCTGCTAATATGATGGGAACATTCACACACTTTGCATCACTCACAGTGGTAATGGTATGTTACATCTGGCCACTATCTTTCTTGTGATGATAGCACATACTCGACCTACATGCAGGACACCTCATTTACCCTGTGTCATGCCTGAACAATATGTGTATATAGTACAATGTGTGTAAGCACTCCTGTACCTGTACTTTGTTTCCTGCTAGCTTGAAGGACCCCATACAGCAGGGCATTCAAATTCCATACCCTTGTGCCATGCTACTTCACATATTCCAGTGCTGAGTATCTATTCATGTTGCTGCTGCAAATCCTTGCAAGGAGCCTGCAGTCATGTGGTTCATTATCATGTGTCAGTATATTGGCAGTGTAAGTATACGGCAGTAAAATAAATCATTCACTGTATTCCTTTTCCTGTGCTGCTCATTGTATTTTGGATTCTTGCACTGTGATGACCATACTGTTTAAAATACTACTTGACACCTTATAGTGTGATAATTATATTAATGACATGCTCTGGTGCATACTTCTGTGAACTGGTGCTATAAAATGATAGACCAACAGCAACAGTTAGCAATACAAAATCCATCCCTCCCAATTTCTAGGCTGGAAGGTCTTGTGAACAGTATATTCATGACACTGCAAAGTTTATAAAAGCAACTATTAGTGATGCAAACTGGCCCCATATACTCTGTGGGACAGTGCCAACACAGGCAGAGTGAGTCAGAGTACCACCACCTCAGAATGTTCCAGCACTGGAAGACAGGTTGGGGAAAGAGAGAGTGAGTGCCAGCATTCTATATAAAGCAAAGGGTATAGGTATATGTTTTTGCACCACAATGTTCTGACTTTAGTCTTCTGATATCCTTGGCTTATGCTGGCAAAACAAATTGTGCCAATTGCTGTCAATTTTATATCTTGCAGTATCAGAGAAGGCTGCATTACACTGGGATGCCTGTTGAAAAAGAAATGATAAGCTGTCATGGGACAGGTGAAGTATAATAAGTGGATATTTATCATTAAAAATGGAATAATGCAGTCATTCACTTGTACTGATATATTCTATTTCACTTTTTTTCACTCTGTACATGGTCAGCAGTGGGGCAGAATGTGGTGCAATAGTGAACACCTAGGACTCCACCCACCAATGTAACTTCTGCTGGACTGACAGCAGTCACCAGTCCTGAATATCTAAAAGAAGACAAGATGCCCACTGTGTAAAGTGAACTGGCAAGCTCACTGGTAGCCTCTCTGGCTACCTTTCAGGATGCGGTTTTGGCTTCTCCACAGGTGTTACCCATTTGGATCATTTTGATTCCTCTGGAGGAGGATGCAGCAACTGGTAATGGCTGAAGTTAGCAGAACACTAACAATGAGACCCTGAAATGTCTTACTTTCTGAATGACAGATTATCATGGCCTACTGGTACTGCCAATGGGGTCATCAGAGGCAGGGGCTGCCCAGGACATCACCTGCCAAGATGGGTGAGTTCTGGGTGGGTTTGCCACTGTGACATCACCCATCAAGTTTGATCCTCTTCCTTGTGTGTCAATCCCCACACCCTGCTTGTTGTTACACCCTCCCAACTACCATTTGCTCTCTCTCTGTCTGCCTGCTTCTCACCATCATCCCCCTATTTGTCCTTTATATGTTTTCTGTTGGATTGTCTGCCCTGCTACCTTCAATATTCCCTCCCCCATCCTTGCATATTCTCATTGCTGTCACCAACCTGTATTCTTTTTCTTCATAAAGAATGGAAAATGGACATCTGTCCCAAGGAAAAAAAATGCCCCCCACTTATCTTTCATTCAGGTTACCCTTGTTTGTGTTCTGTTTCTTTCTCATCCCCCCTTTCTGAATTTCCTATCTGACCCTTTCCTCTCCATTTCAGTGATGAGCTGAGGTAGTACTTGTGGAGCCTGTGAACTGTGAGGTGCTTCCTTTTATGTGTGTGTGTGTGTGTGTGTGTGTGTGTGTGTGTGTGTGTGTGTGTGTGTGTGTGTGTGTGTGTGTGCGTGTGTGTGTGTGTGTGTGTGTGTGTGTGTGTGTGTGTGTTTGTAGCCCCAGGCAGAGCACGTCTTTATACCTCTCACATCAGTAATATGACTACACACTGAACCGCCACATAAGTACCATGATTGCTGCTGTTACTTAGCAACCCTTTTCCCAGCATTCTTGCATTATGCTGTCATTTATATGCATCTAAGCAATACTGTGCTATGTAACACTAAAACTATTGCAATATTCAGTGTAGAACTACTGTGAACTCTCTCATTACATGTGAGAATCAGGTTTAAAAATCATGTCATTCATAGTTTGGGGTACAACATGTAATTATACTTCTAGTTTGGAAAAATATAAATCATCTTTTTCTCCCTGCAATCAGGCAGAAAACGGCTCTGGCTCAAGACCAAAGGATATCCATCATCAGAATGTAGAACAGAGCAGATATCTTTAGATATAAAATTAATAATGATTTAAAGCTGACAAAAAGGAATCCTAGACAGTTCAGGAGATTGCTTTTTATATAAACATATTAAACACAGAAATACTTACATTCGATCATATCTATCCATTAATGCTGTCTTAGTCAATGCTGTATTTTATTATGAAAATGTAAACTTAAAATATGGTTTTCTCTGGTATGCAGCGTAGAAGACAATTTTGAATTTTTTTAAATTTTACCTCACATACTCATTTCAGTAATTTTCCATTACAATGGAGACTAACAGCCTTTTCTTTTTCTTAGCCTCGATGAAACAATGGTCAGTTTTGTTCTCACATACTGAAATAAGAGAGAATGTTAGAGTCTTATATTTTTAATGTGATCTTCCAAGAAAAGCTTTGAAAATATTGTCTCCGTCAGCTTGTAGAAGGACTGCTAATCTACATGGTGACATTTCTCATCAAATAATGTTGTATTTCCATATTACTAAAATTACTCATCAAAATCAAGTCTTTTTTGAGAGTACTCTATTATTTATTATTAAAATAAACTCAGGAAGTTCCCATAATAAAATCTAGGTAAAAAATGTGAGACATCACTGATAGAGAAAAGCGTGTTTCCATTACAGAAATGCAGTTACAGTGTATTTTATTGACCACGGTGCTGTTAACATTCACTTTCAAAACAATTCCTTCGAGCACCAGACATGGATCAGCTAGTCTGGATTGTCACCATTCCAAAATAAAACTGAGTTCAAGATCTAGGGAGTTAAATCTCCTCACCAGAAGATAAATGCACTGATCCTAATCACATAAGCTGATAATATGAATGCAAAATGTTTGTTATTAACCAAACAGCTCAGTGTAATCCCTGAAAGTTGCCTGAGAACTTATATACAGATAATGATTAATGACAGCTTACTCACATTGTTTGATGGACAAAAAGGTATGTTGTGGCAGTTGGCAGCAACTGCCTAAGCCTGACTTGTATACTTGTATCCATATACTACTTGCCAGACAATAACCATTAACCTGGTTCACTATAGTGAGAATAATTTTATTGTGCTTTAGTATGGGATTAGAAGATTTTGCACTGATATTATATACAGGTCTTGTCACTACTTTTAAAAAATGTAGGTTTTACTTGACTAACTAACAGAAGTTTAGTTTTACCTTACACATAAGCTCGTGTAGCAAAGATCAAAGACCAATGTCCATATTTTGTCCTTTCCAAAGTATAGACCTGGTATAATTCACATGGATAACAGAAGAATAGAATCATCCTGAAAGTACACATGCCATTGACTATATACAGTAGTTCTGTATGCAGCTGCTAGATTCTTCTTACCAAAAAATTCTGACTTATTAAATAAGAAGATAATAAATTTTACGGATAGATTCTCATTTTCTGCTGGACTAGATAAGATGTTTGAATCCTTTTCAGTGTGACATCATCAACCATCGAGAACTCTAAATTGTTCCTATCCCCTAAAAATAACCATAACACCTGTCCTTAAATCTACTGAATGATAAATCACTTTTAACAAATTCTGTAAGTATTTATCCTTCTTTAGATCAAACTTACCAAATCTGTGGCAAGTAGCAACCTTCGCTGTCTACCAGAATGCTGCTGCTTTTCCTACAGCTAATATTGTGTCTCAAGAATTATGCTAGAATGCTTGCAATGGCAATGTCTTTTGGATTTTCCCAGTTAGGGGTCACCACAGCGGATTACCGGTCCACAGATTGATTGGTAGTGATGTTTTTACAGTGTTGAAGTTGCCAGCCTGGCACCCAACCTTCATAGAAGGCACACATGCACCTACCTGCATGTCTTTAAAACTCAGTCAAACACAGGGAGGACATGCAGACTCTGCACAGAAGGAGCTCCCACCTATTATCAAACCAGAAAACCTCTTCCTGTTAGGCAACAATGCTAACCACTGCACCACCAAAGCCTTTTATGCTTACAATGCTTCTCTAGAATTTTCTTTAATCTTACAAGGGATTATAATGTATTCATATGTGCTCTAGTCACTGCTGCTACAATAGTGATATTAACCATGTCTGTGGACTATATTTTTGGTTTATATCAAACACAGTTCTAAGGCACTCATCTAATTCCTGCATTTCCTGTTTTTATTCACTAATTTTCTACTTGCATAGTGTGACTATCACTGAGTCATAACTCATTACAGCTGAGTGCGCCTACAGGTGTTTCTGCAGTTACCTCCTACTGCACCTCTAGACGTCAGATGTTGCTTGTTCATATTTGCATTAATAGTTCCAAAACCATGCAACATACAAGGTATCAGAATATTTTATCTTGAAGCATACATGTTGGCAAACACAATTGCATTGATATTTGACCTCTATCAATGAGTATTTGTTAGAACTGCAAAGCAATAACTTCATGTTTTAAAGGCTCAAGCCACACCCACTGGGAGTTAAAGGTACACACTCAAAAGAGCTATACTGGAGGGAATAAGTTAACTTAAACTGTCTTTTTCAGTAATCACAAAAATAAGCCTGTTTGGACTAGTTAACAAGTGAATATAACAAAATGTATCTTCTTTCATCAAATAGTGCTTAAAAATAAAAATAAAAAAAAACTTCCTATATCACACCTACTGCATGTGTGAAAATATCTCCCATTCATGTACTGCCTTGATGAACATTACTGGTCATTCACTAAATATAAGTAAATAATTTACTATATACTCCATTCAACAAAACTATTCCCTGTAAAATCTTTTCATACCATATGATATGCCTATCTACCCTTAGAAATAATGTTGTTTTGTTTTCTGCCTAATCTTATTGATTTTTTTATGTTTGCATAAGGCCTTTTATTTCTACTGGGGCTACTGGGAGATAATCACAACCTCTGTCATGCCAAGAATTTGTCTAAGAGCTTCATCCTCAGTCCTGTACAGAGTAACACAGGATTTAAGCACTTTAACATCTTTCCACTTACCGCTCATCAAGACTCATTTGCGGAAATCTTAGTCTTGAAGTGCACATTAATTACTAGAAGTGCACTAAAACACATGCATTTAGAAAAATCATGCCGATGTAATTTATTTCCTTAATAACATTCCTGTTGCTAAGGAGAACAGCTGAGACTCTATCTGATGCAGGTGCCGTGCTGCAGTGTATTTTTATATGAAATGAACTGCTGAATACATAAATGCAACATACTGTAAGGCAGATTCTGAGGCACTAGCAATGAAATATGATTACTGCCTTAGTTCAAAGTATCTTGCATGGAAAGGACTGAATCCACATGTTGGGTGCTTTCATACATTTTCAGTTGAAGTGTTAGAACTGGTTTGTATTATTCCTGGTTTCCAATTACAACAATGCTTTTAAGTCAAAAACTAGAGAATGTTTTTGCAGATTTTTTTTCTATTTTTGTTATGATTAAGACTATTTGACTGTGTACGCATTTCAATGGAATACCACTAGGGGGAGATGTGCTACTTTTACCTTGCCCATGCTATAACATCTGTTATGTATACCTTCATTGTTTGTTTTTACAATGGCCATAATAGGGACAGAGGACACATAGTTTCATTGAAAATAGAGGATGAAATGCACAGTGTATAGCATACGTTTTCTGGGTTGGCTTCTGCACTGTATCACACACATTATTCCCTTTCAGGTTTTTGCACTAAAGTTATGTTCAGTGAACATAAATACAAACTCGCAGGTTTATACGCTTTGCATTAAGTTATCATGTCAAGTCAGTAATTTTTCAAATAGTTTATAGCTCAATATGCACTTTGCAAAAGTGTCATCAGTATGCTTTTCTCTTGGAACCCAAAATACCTATAGTAGCTGTAAAACTGAGACTTACTGTTGCAGTTTTAAATGCACATATAGCTGTAGAGCTTTGATTTGGCTAGCTTGTACTGATACTATAGTATAAATAATTCTGTTAGGTTTTCTGAAAGAAGGAACTGCAATCTTCACAAAATTTTAGCTCCATTTACTATTTAGAGTATGTGGGGAAGTCAATTATTAGCTATATGACTGCAAAGCTTTGTTGATTTTTGGAACTGTTAAGATGCAAGTAATAGGTAAAATTAATATTAAACTAGAAGGTATATATCTATCTTAGACTTTCACAAGTGATAGTACAAACATGATTTTGTGCTTTACTTTCTGTTTTACATAAATAGCACCACTAAACTTCCTACTTTCCTGAATGTTAACTTAGAAGCACTGTGTTTTGTGTTGTATACACCCTTATTTATTACCTAGCATATGTATATGCAGTTTCAAATTTTGACCTTTCACCCCTTAGGCAAGAAGACTACTATTATTCCTTACAGCACCATCTGCTTCTTACAATCATTTACTGAAGGACACTCCACATTTAACCAATAGCAAACAGGCTGTTGCAGTTATTAGATGCACCTGTAGTTAATAAATGAGGTGGGATTATACTTTGTGTAAATGTATGTTATTGCAATATAAAAGTATATCTGTTATAGAGCTATGGAAGATGTGTACTGTAATGTTGGGCTGAGATTGCAGCTATTAAATGTGGTGGTGTCATTTTTGGCGTTAGGAGGAAAAGTCATGTAGTAATGAGTCTGGTATGGAGGTCACACGAGGTAGGTCAATCTTTGTCATTATGAAATAGATGCTGCAATAATTTGACCATTCTGCAGTCAAAACAAGGCTAATCTTCCTGTCATTTTGGATTTTATTAACACAAAGTAGGGTAATAGGATAAAACAAAAGACTTGTACTTAGCATGTCAGCTGAGATCAATATTGGCCTTAGGAGGAAAGGCAATACAATGGTGAGATTGACCTGTTGTTAGCAAAGGAGGTAGTAAGTCATAGTTACTGAGAAAGAGCATAATGTAATAATGATATAAGCCTGGAGGTAACACAAAGTATCACACACACACAAACACACACACACACACACACACACACACACACACACACACACACACACACATAATTAGGAGGGAGTGTATTTATGAACAAATTCATAGAGAAAGCCCCTGAAAAAATTAAAAAGATTTATTTAAGTTATCTGTCATAAATTTTTCCAGTAATGCCATCTTAACATGGACTTTGTTCTTCTTTTATTCATGGCTAGCAATGGCTTTCTATAATTCAGTAGTCTATTAAAATATCAATAGGTTATTTCAGATCACACATATTGTTCTTGAGTGAACAGTAAAGAAAACATATTGTCTTTTTATATATGGAAGATGTCATCTCTCATTGATATCTTATTATCTTTGTAAAAAAATCCTTCATCAGATTGGTTTGTAAAGACCTAAGTAAGGATTACAAGTCTTTCTGTATTTAATGTATATAACAAATATGTATCAGATGCATTCAGACAATAGGAAAGCAGAATGCCAGACACTGCAGACTGTGTGCCAGGGAAACACTGTTTACAAATGCCTGATATGCAATGTGGCAGGAAATGAGTTTGTGCATTGATGGGGAGTGTTTTATAATGGCACTTGTAGAAGGGTGGCAATCAATGGACACAAATATTTTCTTAACAATATCTGATGCTATGAACACTACAACATGTGTAAACATGGCCCTCAGCTATAAAGAGTGATAACAGTATTATGGATTTTGGATGGGGGATGTCAAACAGTGGATGCCACAGGATGTTGCTGGTTGCTTTGCTCTAAACCAGTCTTTTTCTGTATATTACTTAATCCAAAGTTATCATAGCAGCTTTGGGGCATTTGGCACAGCAGAGCAGATGGCAGGTTTGGAAAGTAAGGACTGTGTATTTTGGACCATGCAGAAATATGTGATAAGGAGATTCTCATACATTTCTACCTACGCTCTCACATGGAGACAGACAGACAGATAAATACACACACACACACACACACACACACACACACACACACACACACACACACACACACACGTACACACACATGCAAACACATCCCACCTACATTACCCTGATAGGAGTGTTTTGATAACACATACATTTTGTAGTGAATGGGACTGTCTGTATTTTGGTAGTATGTGCCAGAGGTGTACCCCTCCCTTAAGGAAAGCTACTGTTATGTAACCAAGTAGTAAAATATGAAACTTGGGAAGGATACTTCTTTTCTTATTTCTTTTTTACAGATAAAAGAGCATTTTAACCTCTACTGCATATTCTCAAAAATAGACTTTTTAAGACATGTCTGCAATATAACTCTTAATTTCTTTTTAATATTTTTAAAATAAAGGTGTAGTGATAGAGTCACTACTTTATTCATGAGCATATTTTCATTAGTTCATGCTGCGTAATACCCCATGCATGATGCAGCTATCTGTAGTTAACTGCTGATACAAACATTTTATAATTATATGTTTATATAATGCTAATAAACTAGCATCATGTCAGGCAGTAATTGGCCATTACTGAGCATGTAAATCCATATATCACAATCAACTATTATATCTAGTCTTTCACTCCAGTTTGATATAAACTGTTACTTGAACAAAGCTAGTTAAATGCATAGGTTACCAATTTACAATATAACTTGAAATGGGGAATTAAGTAGTGGCCATACTGATTTGTTTTTACTATATTAGGAATCTTAACATTTGGACCAGTGATTTCAGACATGCTATTAAAGTTTACCTCATTAAATTGATCTACATTCTTCTGTGTCAATGTCCTCTTTGAGCTCGTCTTCTATTATAGAATCCCATACAGGCCATTTTTTCTACTAGTAACGTTTGCTTCTGATCTCTGCTTGTTAATAGTTCCATATTTTTAATCTTTGCAATCATATTTTTACATGTATCATTGATGGTCTGTCTTTGTTTTTTCCATTTTCTCATTATGGTGTTCTTAGCCATTATCAACAACAGTAATAGCAATTCTCTCACCTAATTAGCTCATGTTATTTTAAACCAACTGAACAAGAACAGCTTTAAACTGAGGTTATATTCTTTTCCATGTGTCAGACTTATTATATAATTCAATCCATTTTTGTACTAAATCAGATCTGTACATTCCCAAAGTATATGTTCAAAAGATACTATTTCTGAATCATCACATCTCCAAAATATAACTCTTGTCTGCAAGAACATTTTTTTTTCTCAAACATTTTATTTTTCAAATACATTTCAATGAATTCCATAGTGTTTATGCATAACATCTTAAATAACTATGTACATTATTTACATTATCCTGACACTATAACAGATCTTAATGTATACAGTATGTCCAATCCATTATCAGAGTGTCTGATCAATTATTGTATAGTGTCAATCAATTATAAGGCTTTTCCCCAAGGGTCATTGATAAATGGCTTCCGATAAATTCTTCGTTCTTTCATTTTAATTTCCAATAATGCTGTGGTCTTCAGTAGGCTGTATAAGTCTTCCAAAGTTGGTATTGTGTTTGTATTCCATCTTCTTGTTATACATTTCCTTGAAATTGCAAGTATATCCATACTAGATACATGTTTGACCTATTCAAATGAGGACCTGTGTTCACATTTAATAATACAAGAGCTTTAGTTAAATAAAATGATTCATTAAATAAAGCTTGTAGAAAGTTATTAATACCATTCCAAAATGGCTTAAATTTAAGACAATCAAAGAAAATGTGGTTCCAATCTGCATTGTGTACTTGCTCACATCTCCAACATATTCCTTTTATGGAAGAATTAATTTTACTGATTCTGTCTGGGGTTAAGAATGCTTTGTACAAGCATTTCCAATTAAAAACTTTCCAGTATTGTGTAAAGGATGTATATTTTATCGATAATACAATATTTGCTTTAATATCTTCAGTTAACTGTATTGGGTGTCCTTTTGTTATATATTTCCAATATGTGGTTTTGGGTGTTGTTTTATAGTTTATCAATATTTTGTAAAATTTTAAAATACTGTTTCCTATGCTTTTAAAGGAAATTATCAGTTTTATACTTTGAGCGTTTACCAGTAAAGTAAAGTTTTGGTCAGACATACTAAAAATGTTTTTGTAAAATAACAAATTTAAATTAATAAATGTTAACAAAACTAAGATCCACACTAGCCATGGAATGAAAACCATTCCTAATCTGATGGATAAATCTAAATCCATCAGATTATCACTCATACCTTGACAACCCAGAACATCTGAACTCCATAAATTAAATTATCATATGGAGAATATTTGTAATAGGAATAAGCAATATTTCTATTATTTTGAACAGATATAGTACTATTGTAGATTAGACATAATTCTAATACAATATAAATGACTACTTATTGCATAAGCAATTAATATTTACATGAAAGATAGATGACAAGCAATTCAATCATAGTAAAGTAGGATGTATCATATATAATACCTCAGTAAAAGATTATAGCATACAGTTATTTAACATATTCACCCTTATTCAGGAAGTCTTTCAAAACATATTACTTAATATAAATAGATAGTAATAATATTTATACCCAGTGTTCATAATACAATGTATATTACTGGATATATATCAGAAGTTATATTTCATTGTTTGCCAGCATTTAAGTAATCACTTTCTTTGTTGCTAACTTATTTAAAGCATCAAGTTTGTTTTATGTGAACGTTGATGAAAGTTAGTGCATTTTAATTATCAGTGCATCCCTCTTCCCCCATTTCCTGCAGATAAGGATTTTCATATCTGTCATTTCTTATTATAAAATGAGTGAAATTATAAGTTAAAAATAACAAATTCACTTATTGTGATTAATGATTACAAAGTCACTTTCCATATTCATAAATTGCCATTTTATGGCATATACTGAAAGTTTTTAGATTTAAATAGCAACCTTCTATTTTGTATAATCAGCAAAGGTTAAACTGAGTGATTATTGTCAATTTAATACTATTTGTTCAGAATGTGATTGTTACATTCTGTGACATTCTTAGTTCAGGCTTCACTTGTTTCCCTTGAACAACTTTGTCAGTTTGATGTCATGTATAAAGCATTAGTTACCTTGATAATAGCTTAAGTGTTATGTATGGTCAAGATGGGTTACAAAACCATAATTCAAGTTAAAGCAATTATATGACTTGTTATGCACATTTACTTATATGAGAAAATCATCATGCTTCCCCTTGATGTTCAATTTAGTGTATGTCATTTATGACAAGTTAAAACAGTAGTGTTATTATACACAAGCCCATGTTATTAAACCAAGTGTCTATTGTCAACTTAATACTATATGTTCAGAATATGATTGTTACATTCTGTGACATTTCAAGTTCTCGGGTTTCTTTTGTTTCTCTTGAACAACTTTGTCAGTTTGATGTCATGTATAAAACATTAGTTACCTTGGTAACCGCTTAAGTATTATATATGGTCATGATGGGTTACAAAAACTACAATTCAAGTTAAAGCAATTACATGACTTGTTATGCCTTAGGGCCTATACAAGCCTAGCCATAACATTTCTCTGGCTATTTTTTCCCAGGAATTTTACTTCCCTGGTCCCCTGTTTAGCAGGGTGACTGACATGATCCCCGGGGTGAATTTCCTATCTCCCATCCAATATCAAGGTTGCTTTTGAAGAGGGTCAAAGAGGCACTCTGCTTCACATGTATGGGTAGTCTATTCCAGAGAATGAGGAGTCTCTGGAACAGGAGTCTATCCCTCCAGCATGTTTTATTCATTGTGATGACCAGGTTTAGATCCCTGGAGCACATGGTTCTGAGGGATTGGGATTTCTTTAAGTGTAGCATGTCCAACAGCTCTGGGCTTGACATGGCCTTGTATGTTAAGCAGAGATTGCCTCTGAGTAGATGATATGCGACAGAGTATAGCTGGAGTTTTTTTAGATGGTCAGCATAGGGCATCTGCTTTAGGCCTGTGATTCTTTTAGTAAGATATTTCTGCGGCCTTTCCAACTGTTGCAGATTTCTTGTGAGGTATATACCAAATGGGGTGTAATACTCTATAATGGGTCTAATGAGGGACGAGTACAGTGAGGCAATGACCTCCTTTTTCCTGGGTGAAATCCCCTTGGTAATGAGATTGCCACATATATCTACTTATATAAGAAAATCATCATGCTTCCCCTTGATCCTCAATGTAGTTATGTCATTTATGACAAGTTAAGAAGTAGTGTTATTATACACAAGCCCATGTTATTAAATCCTGTCTTTAATATCTAAATTCAGCAGACTAATTCATCTTATATGACGATAATATATTTTATGTCTGGATTTAATAAAATCATACATTACATAACTATTGTTTGTGTGTGTGTGTGTGAGAGTGTGTGTGTGTGTGTGTGTGTGTGTGTGTGTGTGTGTGTGTGTGTGTGTGTGTGTGTGTGTGTGTGTGTGTGTGTGTGTGTGTGTGTGCGTGTGTGTGTGTGTGTGTTTTTCTTTGGCCGTTGCTTAGTTATTTGAAAGAACACAAGCTGTAATGCTTATTCTTATTATTAGCTCCTTCCAAGCATGTTTATATAGTCCATAGTCTTTAAATTATGAGTTATAAGTATATTTTCATCCTTACATACACACGTAATGGTACTTCAAGCACGGGCAATAATGCCCATCCAGTTTTGCCAGAATACCATACTCTAGTTCATGTGGTGTGTTTCCAGGCTGTTCTTAAAATATCCATACCGATATTTGTCCTGTTCCATTTTACCAGCATGTTCCATGCAGTAGCCACTCTGCCAGTGAACTGCTCAACACACCTTCCATTCCCACAGATATTTCCACAAAGAAAATCTGATGACTTTCTAGCATTTCCCGGCAACCCCAAATACCCCTAAAATCAGCTATCCCCATATCCCAACACGTCCGAGCAAGCTCAACTCCCAGACCACTGCAAAGGGTACTGCACAAGACCAAGTGCTCTTAGTCTTTCACAATAACTCAGACTTCCGCATTTATCTAAGTCCTTAATGTGTTTGGACCAAAAATACATTTTAAATTTAAAATTGCACTTATTATTATTATTTTTTTTTTATCAAGAGTCAACTTAATGAGTTAAACGAAGTGTTGGGAGACCATCAATATGTGTACATGTGGTTTAAAACAGCCCTTTTATATATTTATATATATATATATATTTTTTTTTAAAAAACTTCATTGCCGAGAATCATCTTGGAGGCTCCTCAGAGCCATTAAGCATTATCGTCACTCTGTCTCCATTACCATAGCAACCTGAGAGCATCTGTTTCTGTTAGTGTGTCTGTGTACTGCATACCAGAGGCTCACAATGCACTTGAAGCAAAGCTTCACTTCACTGCAACTTCAAGCCTAAATTCCCTCCCTTTCAGCGAGGCAGCAGCCGG
Source organism: Protopterus annectens (assembly GCF_019279795.1). Classification (NCBI taxonomy): domain Eukaryota; kingdom Metazoa; phylum Chordata; order Ceratodontiformes; family Protopteridae; genus Protopterus; species Protopterus annectens. The sequence continues at coordinate 1,004,451,098 of NC_056739.1, forward strand.
GAAAAGAACGGAGAGCAAACAGATAAAAAAAATAATCCCAACAAGCCACCACAACAAGAGATAACTCATTCTTTCAGCCTTCCCAACTCTCATTCAGCAGATGTATAAACAAACTATTCTCTGCCAAAATATCCCAAATCACAGTTTATCCACCCCCTTCCCCTGGATCCAGGCTAAAACACCAAATGCCTCTTCCTAATATATAAGCATCAGTAAACATCGATCACAAGCCACAACCTACAGCTTCCAGGAGATGAAAATGGCAACATACAACAGCTGCCAGACACAGCATGTGAGGCTTAATCAAACAGCACTCAAAGTTATGATACCTGCCATAACTGATATTAGCTATGTTTAGACAGAATAGTTCATTGGCCGTTTGGGCAGTTTTTCCATCTCTTTCTACTTTCTGGATCAAAGCCCGTTTTGCGTTTGGTCCCCGCCTTTCCTATAACTAGTGTAATCCAGGTACAGATTTTCTGTATCCAGGACTGTTGGAAAGCTTCTGAGCCCCCCAAGCCCTTCTGTGTTGGAGAGAAGCCTTCTAGCTTATCAGTGGGAGTGGTAAGCACTAGGTAACCTATCTACCACAGGAGGAGTGGTTTCTGGTCCAGAAATTATAGTTTATTGGCCATTTGGGAAGCTTTTCCATCTCTTTCAACCTTCTGATTTAAAAGCCTGTGTCTGTGCTTGTTTCCTGCCTTTCCTGTTACTAGTCTAGTCCAGATTGAAATTTGCTGTATCCAGGACTCTTTGTAAGCTTCTGAGCCTCCCAAGCCTTTCCGTGTTGGAGGGAACCTTCTAGCTTATCAGTGGGAGTGGTAAGCATCAGGTAGCCTATCTACCACAAGAGGAGTGGTCCCTGGCCCAGAAATTGTAGCCATTGGCTGTTTGAGTTTTTTTCCATCTCTTTCACCTTTCTGGTTTGAAAGCCGCACTTGTGCCTGTTTCCTGCCTTTCCTATAACTAGCCTAGTCCGGTTACAGAGTTGCTGTATCCAGGATTGTTGGTAAGCTTCTGAGCCCCCCAAGCCTTTCTGTGTTGGAGGAAAGCCTTCTACCTTATCATTGGGAGTGGTAAGCACTAGGTAGCCTATCCTCCACGGGAAGAGTAAGTTTTGGCTCAGAAATTGTAGTTTATTTGTCCATTTGGGCAGTTTTCCAACTCTTTCAACTTGCTGGCTTAAAAGCCTATGTTTGTACTTGTTCCCCGCCTTTCCTGTAACTAGTCTAGTCCAGGTACAGATCTGCTGTATTCCAGGACTCTTTGTAAGCTTCTGAGCCCCCCAAGCCTTTCTGTGTTGGAGGGAAGCCTTCTAGCTTATCATTGGGAGTGGTAAGCATTAGGTAGTCTATCTACCACAAGAGGAGTGGTTCCTGGCCCAGAAAGTGTAGCTATTGGCCGTTTGGGCAGTAATTTCCATCTCTTTCAACATTCTGGTTTAAAAGCTGCACTTGCGCTTGTTTCCTACCTTTCCTGTAACTAGCCCGGTCCAGATACAGAGTTGCTGTATCCAGGACTGTTGGTAAGCTTCTGAGCCCCGCAAGCCTTTCTGTGTTGGAGGAAAGCCTTCTAGATTATCAGTGGGAGTGGTAAGCACTAGGTAGTCTGTCTACCACGAGAGGAAAGGTTCTTGGCCCAGAAATTGTAGTTTATTGACCATTTAGGCAGTTTGTCCATCTCTTTCAACTTTCTGCTTTAAAAGACCACATCTGCACTTGTTTCCCATCTTTCCTGTAACTAACCTACTGGGTAGCACTAGAAAGCCTTAAACTGATACAAGCCTTCTAGCTTAGGAGAGAGAGACTTTGGAGTGATTAAGTATCAGTTTTACTGTACTTTCTTTCTATACTTAACTGTTTTCTACCTAAACGCAGATTTTCCAGCATTTATTGTGATTTAAAAGCTTGTTTTTTTCACATATTGTACTTATTTGACTGCCTGCACTTTTAAAACGTTTTTTGTTTAAATAATTTGTTTAACTGTTGTAGGCTACACACTAAAGTGTGATAGCCTTTTCTGACCATTTGTAGTAGTTTAAAGCTGTTTTGAGTGTATTTTTTTACTGTTTTTGCCTTATCTTTTCAAAAAAACAAAAAAACAAAAATAAATTCCTTGTTTCCCACCTTTCTAAGCTAGTATAGTCCAGTTTTCAGGCTAGTGCTGAATTCAGGGCTGTGATACTAGTTTCTGAGTTGCCCATACCTTACTTGGATAGAAGGAAGTTTCTCTGTTCACCTGTGAGAGAGGGGAGCTTTGAGCAACCTATCTGTCCCTGGAGGAGTGGTTCCAGCCCAGACGTTAGTAGTTTATTGTCCATTTTGGGCTAATTTCTATCTCTTTCATCTCCCTACTATAAAAACTGTGTTTGCATGGTTTTGCACACCAGGCAGTGCTGGTTAGCTATGGTTAAATTATTCCCGGCTCCACTAAGTCTCCGATTCAGTTTTTCCCTTGAAACTAGTCTAACTCTCAACCTAAGCACTCAAAAAGCATCTTACAACCCAGCACTTGCTCAGACCTAATAGCAAGCACTAATATACCCTGACATTGATTGCCCAGTAGGGAAAGGCTTTTTATTCACCCTCACCAACCAAGTGACTAAGCAGCTCACCCTGCTATTCAGGCATGACCAAAGGGCAACTTTAGGTGCACTCTCCAGTCCAGCTGGTGAATCTGGGTATCCTGAGGCAATGTTACAACTGCCTCATGCACACAGACAACCCTCTCCTCCTACCACAAAACACTAACATATGCAAGAGATGCAATTATACAGCCAAACTAGAAGCTAAGCTGTCTCCACCCAAAACTGGAACAGACAGTCAAGAGGAGAAGGTTAACACTTGCACCAAAACTCCAGCCGCACACAGACCTACTAAAACATCACTGGCAAAAAATGCACATAAATACACAAAATCATACTCGGAGGCTCTAAATAAAAACATGCAAAAGTATCAGAGACCTTCAAAGCAGACTTCCAAACAACCTGCACTTCCTGTCACAAACCAGACAACACATAAAACACAAAATCAGTGTGCCGCACAATCACAGCCCTTAAGGCGAAATAACATACCTAACACACTAGTAATAGGTGACTGTAGTCAGGCACACTGACATCCCACTCACTAGGCTGGATAAGCAAAAGGTTACTGTTAGCTGCCTGTTGGGAGCCAGAATCCACCACATAACACAAGCACTCAGGTCACTCCAGAACAAGTACCAATATGACTCTGTCATTGATCATGTTGGTGTGAATGACCTGAGACGTACCTCCCTGGACTACATGAAAAGAGACATGGAAGAGCTCTCTGATCGTGTAGCTCAGGCTGGTATGACCCTGACCCTGAGTAGCATCCTGCCCTCACCAAGAATGATACCTCAGTATAAAGAAAAAATGATCAATTTCAACAATTGGCTAAGCTTCTGGTGTCATTCAAAGGGGATCCAGTGTCTGTCAGCCTGGGACAACTTGCTCGACAAGCCGCATTGCTTCACAAGAGATGGCTTGCACCTGTCACCCCTAGGCTTTCGAATACTGGCCAAGGCTCTTACTGCCCCCATAGTGCCTTTTTTAGGCAAGGTTCAAAAGTCAAACCCACCTCCGTAAACAGCACAATTAACAAAAAACTGAGGGTTATACTGCTCAATGCCAGGAGTTTAAATCTCAAAATGCACGTGCTCAAAGCACTCCTCAGTATGGAGAACATTGACATCTGTGCAGTAACTGAAACCTGGTTCAAGGCTCCAGAGAGCACCCCAGCACTACTGGGCTGCAACTCATACCACAAGTTTCGGCCACAAAACACAGACTGAAACACAAAAGGGGGGGGTATCCAATTCATCAAGGATACCTACACCTCCAGGTTAGTGGTGCAGCATGATACCTCTGAGATCATCCATGTGCAACTAACATCGGGCAAATCTGAAATGCAAATTGTGACCTGCTACAGATCATCCATGACCCAGGACCACCACTCCACCTTTCTGGAGACACTGGAAAACATGAAGGTCCTACCAAACACCCTGATATTGGGCAATTTCAATTACCCTACCATTCACTGGGAAAACTACTCGAGTACAAATTCCCAGGACCAGCGCTTCTTGGAATTCATTAACTCAAACACCCTGGATCAGCCGATAAACTCCCTTACCAGAGGTGAAAACATATTGGACCTGATCATCACCAACATGGGTGACAGGTGTTTCACACCAGAGGTCAACCCATCACTGGTTAGATCAGACCATTAACTAATCATTCTGGATGTCCACACACCACCACCAGCACTCCCAACTAAGAAAACCACAGTAAAAAACTTTTCTAAAGCAAACTTCACCTTACTTAAGACAGAGGTGGTAAGTTTCACAGCCCCCCACGATAAAGGATAACGCTGCCCAAGATGCAGAAACCTTTACAAACGCACTCTATGAGCACCTACAAGGATGCAACCCTAGCAAAACCAAGACTCACTCCTGTAAGAGAAGGAAACCAGTTTGGTGGACCCCTACAATTAACAGGCTATACAATAGAAGGAGGAAACTAGTTCAGAAAAAAAGCAAATCCCAAGAAGGAAAGACAACCCTGATCAGTATCAGTAAGAAACTGAGGTCCTTCATGAAATCATCCAAGGCTAACTTCGAAAGAAAAGTAGCCAAGGATTCAAAAGATAACCACAAAGCCTTCTTTAGCTATGTTAACAATCTAAGTGGCAACTCGCAGATATGCACTGAACTAGTGCAAAACAGCACAAAATATACTGAACCTATTGATATTGCCAACATCCTAGCAGATAGATTCAATGCAAACGTCACCCCCCTCTCACCTCCAAAAGGGCCCACAACAATACCAGAAAAGTGTAGTATCCCAAAAATCACAGACGCACAGGTGAAAACAGCCTTTTCAAAAGCCAAAAACACAGCATCAATGGGACCAGATGGTGTCTCAGGCTGTGTCTTTCACGAACTGCAGAATGAACTAACCCCCCACCTAAACAGGCTGTTCAACCTCAGCCTCTCCACAGGCTATGTGCCCATAGAATGGTGCACAGCAACGGTCATTCCTCTCCACAAAGGAGGGGCCACAACTGATCCTGGTAACTATCACCCCATAAGCCTGACTAGCCTGGTCTGCAAGGTTATGGAGCGCATCATCATGGAACTCATTAACAAAGACATTGGGAACCTGCAAACACTTGACCCGACCCAGTTTGGCTTTGTTAAGGGCAAATCATGCCTACTAAACATGGCTGACTCCTTTGATGCAGTCACCAAGGCCCTAGATGAGGGAAAGGTGGTTCACACAGCCTACCTTGACCTCACCAAGGCTTTTGACACCATTCCCCACTCGGGTATTACAGAAAAACTCACCAGCCTGAACATAAATCCCTACGTCATGAGATAGGTTGCCAGCTGGCTTACAGACAGAACTCACACGGTAAGAATAGTGGGCTCCAGGTCCAACTCTAAACCAGTCACAAGTGGTGTCCCGCAAGGCTTGGTCCTGGGACCCCTACTGTTTGGCATATACTTCTCAGAAGTACAGGCAAACACAGGAGGACTATGGCTAACCAAGTTCGCCGATGACTGCAAACTGGGAGCCATAATTGACTCTCTGGCTGACACGGACATCCTCCAAAAGGGCCTTACTGAGACAGACACTGGGTGTCAAACTCATGGCCTCAAGCTAAATGCCAAAAAATGCATAGTCATCCCGTTTGGAAAAAAAAAAAAACACCCACGAATTACCACATAGGTGATAGCCCCCTTAATACAGAACAGGTAATTCGAGATCTGGTGACCCAGGTAAATAGTAATCTCTCCTTTGACAATCACATTGCCAACGTAGTTAGGAGATCCTTCTATGTGGCCCATCTAATTACTAAAGGGTTCACATCTAGAAATAAAGAGGTTATAGTGCCCCTCTACTCGTCACTCATTAGACCAATCATAGAGTACAATGCCCCATTTGGGATGTACCTCACAAGACACTTCCAACAGCTGGAAAAACCACAAAAGTACCTCACCAAGAGGATTACTGGTCTCAAACATATGTCCTATGCAGCCCGACTGAAAAAAACTCCGGCTGTACTCAGTGGCATATTGCTTACTCAGAGGTGATCTCTGCCTGACTTACAAAGCCATGTCCAACTCAGAATTAATGGACATGCTCCACCTAAAGAAATCCAAGTCACTGCGAGCTACGGACTCTAGTGAGCTAAACCTCGCCACAACAATAAATAGAACATGCTGGAGGGATAGATTCCTGTCAAAGAGACTCCCCATGCTTTGGAACAAAATTCCAAATTACATCAGGCAGAGCCCCTCACTAACACTCTTCAAGAGAAACTTTGACAAGTGGATGCATAACAGAAAATACACACCTTCCTTGGCTTTGCTTGACAGAAGATCAGTTAATTAATCAATGGGGTGGCAAAAGCCGACACACTCTGGCTAGGCTTATTAATGCCCTCGTACCTACCTATGAAACTATGAACCTAATAATGACATTTGTACTACCTGCCAGTCATGGCTGCATCTATGCACACCATATCAGGACTGATCAAACAACACTCAAAGCTATGATAACTGCCATAATTGATATTAACTATATTTAGACAGAATAATGTTGACATTTGTACTAAGAGCTTGCTACTATTTTTTAACCAGGATATACATGACATTTCTAAATCATACTTTAACTGAAGAAGGCATTAGTCTCCGCACTCTACTGTTACTGCTGTTATATATGATGTTAATTTGTTACGTTTGATTCTGAACTCTGATGAATAGTACCTTGTTGAATTAGTTAATTAATTACTTAAATTATTATAAGTAAAATCAATGAAAAATGAACAAGATAAGTTTTCATTGAGTTCAAGTAGGGGAATAGAAACTTCTATGTTTGTGTTATATGTTGCTTTGTTTGGCTTATATATAATGTAAATAGTAACCCATCTTGACCTACCTTTGTTTGTGAAGAATTATTGGACCCTTTGAACATTCTGAATACATCATTACTGTTTCTCAGTTGTTTAAGAAACCCTCCTTTTTTAAATAAAAATAGATGACAAGTGATGGACCATATCAGTTGATACTTTGAGAGATGTAGTTGTAAGAGTTATTTATATATTTATTTATTTGTTTGTTTTTGGGACCGCTATCTTGGAATCAGTTTTTTGTTTGTTCTTTCTAGCATCAGGCCAAGGATATGTTTCTTTTATTCTTTTAAGAGTAGGGGCCATTCATTCCATTTCTTCTGGGACAGACACTGTGTTGTTGTTTTTGATGAATATAGTAGCTTCTTCCAAGGCATTAAAGGTTCTCATCTCATTGGCAAAAAGTATTTTTATCTTGGCTAGAAAGGCCAGCTGTGCTTTTATGTTGTTTTGTTTCAACGGTTTTATTATTGGTCAGACTTTTTTCCTTTGTTCTAGTATTCTGGAAGAATAATCACTGTCAAGTCTTGTCAGGCTTTGATTGTATTTTAAGGGTGATTTTCTCCAAGCAGATTTTATTATTAGTTCCTTGTCCAGAAATGAAAGACATTTTATAACTATGGATCTAGGTGGAGTATTTGTTGAGTTAGAAGCAGGTTTTCTCAGTGCTCTGTGTGCCCTTTCAATTCCAAATGAAAGTCCATCTTTCAAGTCTAAAAATTCAGGAATCCAGGTTAAGAATGAAATAATGTCTCCTCCTTCAGTGTTTTCAGGCAGACCAAAGATCCTTATGTTGTTTCTCCTTTCCTTGTTTTCTAAGTCATCTATTTTGTTAAGCACCCATATATTCTGTTTAAGCAGAAATTATTTTTGGAATTCTTCCTCTTTGAGTCTCCCTTCAATGTCATTTAGAGAAGTCTCTATATTTGTTATTTTTGTATGGTGTTGCTGTAATAGTTCCTTAAGAGTATCAGTCTGTTTTTGAGAAATGTCAGGTTTTCTAAGTCATTTTTATAGCCATCCATCTTCAAAGATAGTTCCTGTAAGTAGATGTCATCAATTGCAGTTCTTTTTTCAAAGCACCATCTGGATGAGAATTCCTTGAGTTGTTCATATTCAGTGACTCAATATATCTCCAAGTTACTTGACAAGAACATTTTTGAATATCTCCAACAAAATTGATATGTATTTAGTTTAGCAGTTTATCTATAGATTTCTGATGTTTTAAACTTTGAAATAATAACATTTTCCTATATTATTATACTAGTTTATGGAGCTCTCAAAATTCACTGCTCTCAGTTGGCCATCTAGGATCCACCCCCATCAGGAACATTTTTTCAAGCCTCATAGGGGTACAGAAATATTTTTGTAAACATTTCCATGAAAGTTCTACATTTTCTCAGTTTAGTTGTATATCTCGGGAAATTATATAGTTCAACCCACTGATCATGTATATTTTTTATTTAATCATTCACTTTATGCTGCTTTTTATTTTAAAATGCACTATCTTCTTGAATAAAATATTGCCTCATATATTGTACTTACTCTTTTCCAGTCTGTCATTTCTGTTCTGGGCTGAGTAAAAAGTATATATATATATATATATATATATATATATATATATATAGTATTTGTGGTTTAACAAATTGCTATCCAGCCATCACATTTCTTCCTTCAGCTGTAACATTAGAGCTCATAACTGAGTACAGTAACCCAAACGTTTGTATTACTTTATCCTGTTTTATTACCTCGTTATCTTTTATCATCACTTCCCAAATCTCAGTTCTTTATTTTCCAAATACTCATTTTATTTTTTTCTGTGCTTGTTTTATTACTCTATCTATCCATCTACCTATCTATTATCTATGTATTTATCTATATATCATTAAAAATTCCTATTAATTTGAGTCCAACTTCATTTAAAGGGCAGACCTGCTTAATAGTTTTGTGTATATAAGGCTGTACATAATATATTCCTCTCCTAAATATGCCCACATGTGATCCTATCATTGTCTCATCAAGCACAATGCTTGTCTATTATGTGCTGTCATTTGGGCATATATCCTGAGTCGTAAATCATATATATTAATCTAAGTTGTCTTTCCCTTTAGTATGCCTCCAAATCTCAAAGATATAGACCACACTTTTCCTTTGTCAGTATTTTCATACTCTGTTCTTATTCTTTCTGCCATCTGCAAAATCCTTCATTTTTTATATTCTTCCCTCTCTGATCTCTCAGTTGATAAAACATCTGTGTGACCTACATGAGGAATGATCAAAGTGAAAGACATTTTCATTCCTTATATCTTATTATTCATGCCTATAAATAATTCCAACAGACTTAACTTACAAATAATATTTTGAGTAATTTATTCTCATATTTAACTGCTTACTCAGCATCCGATTTCACCCAAATTCTTGAGTATCTGAACTTTTTTTAAATACCTTTATTGAATTATCACTTGTGACATTGATTACTTTTATATAAATGTAAATGTGCCTAACTGTATTAACAAGCTAAAATTAAACATTATGCTTTATATATATTGCTATATATCATATGATATAGCCATCATTGCATTTATTATTCAATTCCTGCCTCCTTTTTAAACAAGAAACATCTTTATTAAACCTTCACTTATGAAATAAGCAATTATACATTTATATAAATGAAAACAAACTACACCGGCACAATCCCAGTTGCAAGCATTTTATCCATACTGACACAGTCCCAGTTGCAGAAATTATACATCACTTATAATCTATCTACCCAATCATTTTCAGCCAAACATTACATAGCTCATTTAAGTCCTGCCTTGTTTTAAACTTAATTTCTCTCCTGTATGTATTGTTCCCACAATTCCCATTATTTCCTGTGTAGTTTGTCATGACCCACAAAAGGGGCCATTTGGTACAAAGTCGAGTGTTAGAGTATAATTCATTAAAATAGCCTTTGTTTTGCTAAATTTGCATTATATTGTACTATATTAATAACATATTTCAATTTGTCAAATATAAATTTTATATTGTATGCCAGATTGGTAACATACAGTAGTCTCCCATCATCAAAGGGGATATTTTCCTGTTATAAATTTTTCACTTATATTCAAGTATACTTGATTGTCTTTTAAAGAGTAATGCTTTAAGTGGATATCCCTGACTAGATTTTCTTGTAAGACTAAATGCTTTAAATATCTTACTACCACTTGGAGCTTGAGCTCCTCTGTATATGCTAAATATTATTATTGCCCATATTTGTGGAAACCAGTCACCTCAAAATTTTTTCTTCACAAATTTCCAACTCAGTTAGTCACATGCTTTTATACATACAAGCTTATTAATATTAATATTATCAAATGAACTCTTTTGAATCATTAGGGTGATGTTAATGTTGTCAAATGTTAAAGACTTTCTAAAAAAACTAAACTGATAGGTTCAAAGGTGTTTACTACACTTGTCTATTATTCTTGTCAATATTTTTGTCATACTTTGTGCTTAAAATTATCAGAAGCACGTTTCAGTCATTTTTTTAAATTGAAAAGGGACTATATATATTAAAGAAACTCCAGCTCTACTCAGTGGCATACCACCTCCTCAGAGGCAATCTTTGCCCGACGTATAAAGCCAAGTCCAACCCGGAATTAATGGACATGCTGCACCTCAGAAAATCCAAATCCCATCGAGCTACGCGCTCGGGACACTTGAACCTCAGCACTGAAATAAATAGGACATGCTGGAGGGACAGATTCATAACCCAGAGGCTCCCTTCACTCTGGAATAAAATCCCAGTCCAGGTTAGGCAGAGTCCCTCACTGACTCTCTTCAAGAGGAATCTTGATCAGTGGATGGGAGATCGTAGGTTTACCCCAGGTATCACTTCTGTGTCACTGTTAGACAGAGGCACAGTATACTAACCTCGAAAAAGGGCATAGCAAAATTCATTTAAAATGGGTGGTGAAAGCCAAACACACTCTGGCTAGGCTTATAAATGCCCTAGGGCAGATAGCCTAGTATGAACCTATGAACCTATGAACCTATATGGTCTTAGATTAACAGGATATTTTCCTTTCTTTGAGATAATCACCACTATTGTTTCCTTCTACATCATGGGGATAGCCCCACATAGAAAATAAATATTGTTTAAAATACTAGCCAGACTCTTATTATTTTTAGTCCTTTCTTTTACCACGGTTCAGTTGGAATTCCATCATTTCTAGGGTTCTTATTGTATTCTGATTTTCCACTGGTTCTTTAATTTAAATTTCCTTTATATCTTATGTTACTACCCCTCTTCCACTTCTGTTAACAGAAAAGGTTGTAATTGTAGCAAATATGATACAATTTCCTGTATAGTGTAGGGTACTGTAATAATTTACCATTACATTTATAATTTTGCCTAGGTCAGCTTCACATGATTCCTTATTTTGGTTATCGTAATTTCAACCTTTTCTTGCGCTAACAGTTTAGTTGTTCTAGAGTTATTGTCAGAAAAATAATTCCTTTAAAACAATTCATCTATGTTCATTCATACTTTCCACTTGCATAGATATTCTAGCTTCCTTCAGTTGCTCCTCAAACAGATTTTTCCAGTTACT